>NC_044904.1:36326403-36495401 GCF_001633185.2 Quercus lobata
TACTAAAGATCATGTGCTATAAAAGGAAAATCCAATTTTTATTTTTTTTGGGGGGCTTATTTTAGGCCTCTAAATGGAGCACAAAGGGCCGAAATGTAATAAACATATCAACCCAGTGGCCCTAGCCCAAATTAAAAAATAATAATAATAAAACATATATTTTTTTTTTTTTTAAAAAGCAAAAAATAAAACCTTAAGGCTCACATCAGTCATCACCTTAACCTAATAAACAAAACCACAGAAGACAAAAGAGAAGAGACGAGACTACTAAAGAGTAGAAGGTGAGTGTGAGAAGTTAAGAAATCTGACAATGACACCACTATGAAAGAGACAATCAACGACGAAGATTTTTTTTTTTTTTTTTTGGCAATTCTGCTAACAAGGATGAGAATGTTGTTTATATTGATCATCATTCTTTGAGGAACCCATCCAAGATAACCAAAACTTTGGTGTTGATGATTAAGTGTGTTTGTGGTGATGTTTGAAACATTGTTATTTACTTTGTGTTGTTTATGTGAGACATCAGGTATTGACATTGTTATTTGCTTTAAGTTGTTTAACTTAGAACTTGGTATTTGTGAGTTGTAACTTTTGAATTTTGAACTTAGTTTATATATTTTTAATTTGGTACCTTGCTTTTTATTAGTAATTTCACTAATTTGTGTCAAAAATTACTTTTTTGCAATGTTTCTTTAATATATATTATGAATTAATTATGGTATTCTTTTAGTATATTTTTTCTAATCGGAAAGTAAGATCTTACAATCCTTGTGTCGATCCTATGATCCGATCCTCGAACCCTCTCACCGACCCCGTGTAGGATCTCGATCATGATAACCTTGATGCCGGCTATTATTGGTATGTAGAAAAATGGTATTAGTTGTAGGCTTAGATTATAACTAGTAAAAATATCCTACCTAATATTTGTTGTGAAAATGTTGTATGTGTAGTATTAAAAGTTATGTATCTCAAGTTTTAAAAATGTGTCATCCTTTTAAAAAACTTAATTTAAAAAAAAAAAATGGAAAGCCAAACGCATGGCTTAAGAGTTCTAATCCAAATACGCATGTTTTTCAAAATTTAAAAAAAAAAAATGTGAGACCAGACGCACTCTAGAACTTCTACAACACCACTACTGTAATCATGGTATTCCATATCTCTATTTTCTTTTTTCCCAAGTAATATATGATATCAAGAAGAGAATTAAATAACATATATATTAAGACAATGTGTAAGGACTCAATTTGTAACGACCCCAAAATGGTATTGGGTTTGTACGTTAAGAGCCTAAACAATATAATTTGTAGAGCGTGGGCTGAAAGGCTAGGCCTTAGTCACCGGACAGTGGTTAGACTTGGTTTTCATGGTGGACGCGTAGAGGTGAACTAAACTTGTCCATGGATCTTGTCCATGAAGCTTTATGTTCTTATTATTCCTCTCTCATGAAGCTGTATGTTCTTATTATTCCTCTCTCTATTTGGGTACCTTGGTTTCAGGCCCCCCCCCCCCATTTTTTTTGGCACATAAGCCTTTATATTATATAACCCTTCTCGGTTGATCCTAACCTTCCATCTGTTGATCAGGCAGGTAACTACTCGAGTACCTGTCCCATCAGCCGCCTCCCCCTACTTTTCTATTAGTTACAATAACCAAAGCCACACTGTCCAGGAGTCTTTTCCCATCAATATGGCTAGGACGTTTGTTGGTGCATTCAATGCGGAGGTGACGTCTTTTCCTTGAACCACTCCCACTCCGTACCCCCATGCGAGTCCCATTCTACTCGCCTTTTCTTTTATGAGCGCTTTGAAGGCTGCCTTTGATGACATGTCATTCTTCCCTTTTAAGTCTTGAGACGCCGAGGACAGGGTCATCCTCGGCTGCATCTCTAGGCTACTTGGTCTTTCATTACTTGTCCTCGGCAACTACTCTACTCGGCACAGGCCTTGAGTCCTAATGGAAAATGGGCCGGGACATAAATTCTCTGGCCCCACAATAGCCCCTCAAAATCCTGCTGTCCGGATTCTCGGACAAATAGGAGGGTTTTAATGACATCAGGCCTTTGTCAAAACTTGTCAATCCTTGTCACCTATCGGTTCCCGAGACTCTTCATCTGCCCGAGACACATTCTTGGAGCCTTTGGAAGATGAAACGTGTCTTCATTAAATGCGGGCGGCTCTGTGCTTCCCACGTTCAACGGCGCGATGGTGATCTAACGGTGGAGATTCCCTTGCCTTTATGGGCAGGAAAATTCGTGCAGTTACTTTCGATGGGAGGTATAAATGATTTTTGGAACTGATTTGTCTCCTCACTTTTGCACTTAAGAGTTCTAGCGCATATATCCTGGGTTCATCCAAACCTTCATCCAAATTCAAGTTTATCTCCAGCACAAAAAGCCTGTCCGAGGAAGCTTTCCTCTTTTCTGTAAGTTCTCTGCCTTCACTAACTCGTGCTTTTTCTTTTCTGGGTTTATTTTTCTTTTGTTCCTCTCCTTCTCCCGTCATCCTCTGAGTTTGTTTGGCAGTTCTTAGAGATAGTGAAATTGAAAAAATTGGTTGAGAGCGAAGAGGCGATGGAAAAGTTCATCGCCGACTATAGGATTCCCTCCAACGTAAGTTTGAGGCACTGCAAGGCAGGGGAGTGGCATCTTCTGAGAAGAACGAGCGAGGTGGTAATTCTCATTCTCGCCTTCATAGAGGGGGGTATGAGAATCCCCATGGGGCCGATAATGAGGAGTTATCTTAGACATTTCCGATTAGCTCCCACCCAATGTGCTACCAATATGTTTAAGATTCTGGGTTGTGTGGATGCCTTAAACGAGAAAATGGGGCTAAAACTAACCCATCATGATGTAAATTGGTGCTACAATCTCCAAAATTTGAAGGGCAAATCCTACTACATGAAGACGAGAGACGATAGGGTTCGGCTAATCCAGTGCCTCCCCGACTCTAACAAAGGGTTGAACAAGGACTTTCTTATCGTATCTGGGGAGTGACATGATGGCCTCCCTTGCCCGATGGTAGAGGGAGAACCAGGTAGGGTATAAAGAGTAGGAGGGTGCCACTCCTTTGCGCCGTCTTAATTTGGTGTGATTCGGCTACTAACCGTGTACATGTCTCTTTTTGCAGATCCAAACGCCTTTCACCGACACTTTCATCTGATTAACCGGGTTGATTTGGAGACTGTTCTTCAAGCGACAATTTTTGTAAATGATGAGGATGGTCAAGTCAGAACTGCTCACAAAATCTTAGGGTATGACCCCATCCAAAAGTCATTTGCCGACCCAAAGCACGTGATCAGCACTAACAATCCTCGGCTTCCAAAAATCACCGTAGTTGAGCACGGGTTTTTGATCTTCGAAGGATCTCCTGTCCCAGAGGGCATCCCAATGGTGGACTCTTCGTCGTCTCATCAGGCAGCGGAAGACGAAGGTAATTTGAGTCTGTCCGAGGAGGGTTTTGGGGCATTTGACCAAGCTGACCCATCCGAGGATCCTTCTGGTGATCTGGGTGACCCTGACTTGTCCGAAACGGAACTGTTGTCAGTGGGAACATCCTCCCGAGCCGAGATGGGTCTTAAGAGAAAGCCCCCGATCAGCTTGTTCGACCTCATCGAGGGTCAGCCGGGGAAGGGTGCACAGGGAAAACCGAAATCCAATGCTCCAACTCCCCCACCTTAGCTCCAGCCCGTCCAAACTAGGTCCTCCTCTACTAAGTCGCAGCCACAATCTCCCCGTCCCAAACTTCCTGCTCCTCCCCAATCAGCTCTGCCTCCTCGGCCGGAGCCCACTGACTCAAAGAGAAAGAAGAGTCCCAAGGGTAAGGAACCCATGGATGGGGGAAAATCCCAATCCTCTCAGGAGAGGGACGAAGACCCACGAGCTCAAAGACAGTTAAAGATCGGGCACCAAAGCCTAGAGAAAGGGATCGAAACCCAATCCGCGCCGAGTGCTTGGCTTCCTGCCCCAATGCTCCACGGGGAGCCATTGTTGGAGAACGCGTCCATGAGGAACCTTGGAGACGGCGAAGATGGTTATGTGGCCGACGCGCTAGGGAGGACCATGCTGCTTCCTACTGACGTGGAGGAGTTGAAAGATATGAGGATGTAGGAGGCTTTTCTCAACGCGAAGAGGTACTTGGGTATGGTAAGACTCTTGAAACCTAAGACTCTATCAATTCTTGCTCCCAGATTTTCATTCACAATATACTTGTCTCAATTGGCAGGCTATCCAGGCCACCTATAGGATGGAGGAAGAAGTTAAAAGGCAGAGTAAGACCGTAGAGCTTGAGCGCGATAAACGTATTGATGCTGCGCGAACCCTTAAAAAGTCCGAGGCTGACCTCACGAAGGCCAGGGAGGACTTAAAGGAGGCTACCCGAGACAGGGATAGTGCCATGGCAGGTTTGACTGGTGCCCAAAAACAGGCCGAGGAACAAACAAAGCGCCTACTCGCTGCCGAGGAGCAATTGCAGATTGCTAAGGAGCAAATCAGTGATTTGAAGAAGAAACTGATCATGGCAGACAATGCTAAGGGCGTGGCGAAATTTGCCAGGGATGAAGCCATGAGGGTCAAGCAGGAGGCTAAGTTTACCAGAACTGAGGCCGAAACTGCTAAGGACAAGGCCGAGGAGGAGGGTTATGAAGCGGGGGTGGCTAATACCCAGGCCTCCCTTAAAGCTCAAATCTCTGAAGTATGCAGGCTATACTGCTCCCAGGTTTGGGAAGAGGCCTTCAAACGAGTTAGGGTGGAAGCTTCGTTTGACTTGTGGAAGGCGGAGAGCATATTTTACCCTCCAACCATCCGTGAGACCGCCTCCACCAACTCCGAGGCTATGAGCGCTCCACAGGAGGCTGAGGCTGCTGAGTCAGAAGCTGCTTAGATCATCGTCACTCCTGGCGAGTCGACTGAGGGAGGAGAGACTCATAGGGCGACAGAAACACCTGGAGGTTTGAATCCTGAGATGCCTTAGGAGGTTGCCCCGTCTATAGTTAGTGCTCAGATCTCTTGTGTTGAGGAGCCAGCCATCTTTGTTCAACCCCTTCAGGCCATTCCCCTTACTGATGTCTCCCATGGCACTGAGGCTGTTCCTACCCAGCCTTCCCAAGAAGGGGATGTCTCCCAGGGCTCCGAGGCTAATCCTGCTCGGTCTTCCCAAGATGTGGCCAAAACGAAATTGAAGAAGTAAAAGCCCTGGCCAACTTTTGTATTTGTTTCTAGTTTAACTGTTAACTAGTTTCCCTTTTGTTTTAAAAACTTTAGATTTTTCTTGTAGTTGGACTCATTAACCATATATATGAAATTCTTTTCTTCTTTTTTCCTTTAAATTACATGTTCATTGCCCTTGCCGATATTAACTATTGTTGCGAACCTCATGGTTTTTGAACTAGTTATTTTAACATGTATGAATGGCTGTGCATATGATTCATTTGGGATTACATCCCGGAATTCCAACTTACCCATGCCCATGGGACGTCAAACTTGTATCTCGACGTATTTCTGGGGAGCCAAAGGTATCATCCGAGGTGCCGAGTGTGCTGTTAGGCCAAGCCTGGTACTTAGACTTCCTTTAAGTAGTTGGTTTTCCCATAGGTTTGAGTCCAAGAACCATACAATACTTTGGTTCTGTCCAAAACTTAGATTTTCTTTAAGTAGTTGGTTTCCTCATAGGTTTGAGTCCGAGGACAATGCAATACCTTAGTTCTGTCCAAAACTTAGATTTTCTTTAAGTAGTTGGTTTTCCCATAGGTTTGAGTCCGAGGACCATGCAATACCTTAGTTCTGTCCAAAACTTAGATTTTCTTTAAGTAGTTGGTTTCTCCATAGGTTTGAGTTCGAGGACCATGCAATACCTTGGTTCTGTCCAAAACTTAAATTTTCTTTAAGTAGTTGGTTTCCCCATAGGTTTGAGTCTGAGGACCATGCAATACCTTAGTTCTGTCCAAAACTTAGATTTTCTTTAAGTAGTTGGTTTCCCCATAGGTTTGAGTCCGAGGACCATGCAATATCTTGGTTCTGTCCAAAACTTAGATTTTCTTTAAGTAGTTGGTTTCCCTATAGGTTTGAGTCCGAGGACCATGCAATATCTTGATTCTGTCCAAAACTTAGATTTTCTTTAAGTAGTTGGTTTCCCCATAGGTTTGAGTCCGAGGACCATACAGTACCTTGATTCTGTCCAAAACTTAGATTTTCTTTAAGTTTCGAGGATTAGCCCCTCGGCCAAGGTGTGGGGCGTTGACCTGACGTTGGAAGCCCCTAGAACTGCCCGTGCCATTGGTGCTTCGAAGCATAGCCCCTAGTGGAACTTCATATTAGGGCAACAACAGCGAACTGCTGGAAGTGATGGAGGGGCTTTCGTAGGCCCTTGATTGACAGGAGCTCGATCCACCGCCTGTGCCAACGCACAAGCCCTTCCCACAGACGGCGCCAATTGTAAGGACTCAATTTGTAACGACCCCAAAATAGTATTGGGTTCGTACGTTAAGGGCCCAAACAATATAATTTGTAGAGCGTGGATTGAAAGGCTAGGCCTTGGTCACCGGACAGTGGTTAGACTTGGTTTTCATGGTGGACGCGCAGAGGTGAACTAAACTTGTCCATGGATCTTGTCCATGAAGATTTATGTTCTTATTATTCCTCTCTCTATTTGGGTACCCTGGTTTCAGGCCCCCCCTTTTTTT
The DNA here is from genome assembly GCF_001633185.2 of Quercus lobata. Taxonomy (NCBI): domain Eukaryota; kingdom Viridiplantae; phylum Streptophyta; class Magnoliopsida; order Fagales; family Fagaceae; genus Quercus; species Quercus lobata. The sequence continues at coordinate 36,333,079 of NC_044904.1, forward strand.
GGCACATAAGCCTTTACATTATATAGCCCTTCTCAGTTGATCTTGACGTTCCATCTATTGATCAGGCAGGTAACCACTCGAGTACCTGTCCCATCAGCTGCCTCCCCCTACTTTATGTTAGTTACAATAACCGAAGTCACACTGTTCAGGAGTCTTTTCCCATCAATATGGCTAGGACGTTTGTTAGCGCATTCAATGCAGAGGTGATGTCTTTTCCTTGAACCACTCCCACTCCGTACCCCCATGCGAGTCTCATTCTACTCGCCTTTTCTTTTGGGAGTGCTTTGGAGGCTGCCTTTGATGACATGTCGTTCTTCCCTTTCAAGCCTTGAGACGCTAAGGACAAGGTCATCCTCAGCTGCATCTCTAGGCTACTTAGTTTTTCATTACTTGTCATCGGCAACTACTCTCCTCGGCACGAGCCCTAGGTCCTAATGGAAAGTGGGCCGGGACATAAATTTTCTAGCCCCACACAATGTATTATAAATTGTCTCAAATTCCTAATTTGATTTGCTTTAAGTTTTCTTGGCTACAATGAAATGTTTTTCCTCGGCATGAGAGAAAATGAGTTTTTCTTGGCATGGAAGGAAGATTATTGTTGAAAAGTAATTAGATATTCCTTGTCCATCAAGAAATAGAATTAGAGTTTTATAAAGAGGCATTATTACAAAAGGTTCGGTGACTTTTGCACAAGTGTCCTCTCACATGGAAAAATGATAAGACTCCTAAAAAAACATGAGTGAGTTTCTTCAAAAAGTAATTTGATAGATTTTTTGGGTTGAAAGATACTCATGGTTATGTTAAGAGTTTTTTTTTTTTTTGGTGAATGTGATAGAGTTAATTTGAGTACTAGGGTTTTGGGATATTCATGAGTTCAAGTGTGTGAGATTTGTGCATTAGTTTGTGTCTGTGATAGGTTATGTTTATGTTTGTGAGGTTTGTGACTATGTGTGAGATTTGTGCATTAGTTTGTGTTTGTGATAGGTTATGTTTATGTTTGTGAGGTTTGTGACTATTGTTTATATGAATTATGAGTGTTGTGAGATTTGATTGACAGTGATTGTAACATGTATCATTGATAGTAGATTTTGGTTGGCATTGGCTATGGACGTAAGCATGGAGTTGGCCAAACATTATTAAATATTTTTTTCTTGTGTGGACATTTTTTTTTTTTCATTAGAATTCACTCCCACTAACTCCAAATCACAACAATTGGTTTCAACACACAAGGTTTGGTCTTGGTGAAGATCACGAGAAAATTATTTCTAGTGCAACGTCAACATTGGTTTGAGGTAGATGCATACACAAGTTTGCTTTTGATTTGGAAATAATGATCGACATCTTCAAATAAATCTTACTTGGATTAAAATAGAATTTCAAAGAGAAGAAATAAGGATTGTTCGATGGAATTTAAGTCAATATGGAAATTTCTATAAATTGCCTTAAATTCTTAATTTAACTTGATTTAGGTTTTCATGGCATGGAAGGAAATGTTTTTCTTGGTGTAGAAGAAAATGAATGTTTCTTGGTATGGAAGAAAAATGCATGTTGAATAAGTAAATGGATATTCATTGTTCATCAATAAATAAAATTTGAGCTTTATAAATAGAAATTGTTGCAAAGTGTTTGGTGACTTTCAAGGATCTCCCACATGGGAAGTGAAGCAAACCTCTAGAAGAACATGAGCGGTTTTCTTCGAAAAGTAGTTTGATAGATTTTCGGGATAGAAAAATATATGTGGTTGTGTTGAGAGCTTCTTTGTTTTATGAGTGTGAGAGAGATATTAGATGTATTGGGACTTTGGGATTGTAAGTTTATGTATGTAAAGGTTTGTGAGTTAGTTTGTGTTTGTGAGAAGTTTTGTTTATGTTTGTGACTGTTTTTTGTGTGAAATGTAAGTGTTATGAGGTTTGATTGAGAGTGGTTGTAATCTATATCATTGATAGTGGATTTTTATTGATGTTGTTTATGGACATAAGCATGGAGTTGATTGAATCACATTAAATATAATTATATTATGTCAACGTTTTTTCTTTTCTTTTTTTTCGTGTGAATGTGCTTCCTCTAGTCCTAAATTGCAACACCACCATACCTGTTTGTTGTTAGTGTAGCCAATAATAATGGGTTTATAGAAAAAAAAAAAAAAAAAAAAAGGTGTTGGGCCATTGTTTGTGGGGGGAGGGGTAGGGGGCGATTCATGCATGTATTTCACAGATTCGTGAAATAAAAGTAGGTGACAAAGTCGCAGAGAGACAATCATAAAACAGAAAAAAGAGATATTTATGTGATACAAATTTTTAAGCCTTTGTCCATGAACGTCACTACAAAGATTTGAAAAATTATAAAGGTAACAAAAGAGCTCTCACAAAAGAGTAAGCTTGATAACACAACTATTTTTATAATTTGTCCACGTTACGACTTGTAAGTAGTAGAATTATAGACCTATCATTTTTTTCATCACTTACAACTTGTTCATGTAGACGAGTTGCCGCCAAAGTTTTGAAAATTATTATGACAATAGACTCCTCACAAAAATCAAATTTGGTTTTGTTTTGTGACTTAAAGTCTTAAACTCTATCTTTCTCTCTCTTAAAACAACCAAAAAAGTTCTCAAAAAAAAAAAAAAAAATAACTTTTCGTACTCGAGGTTTTTGTCGCACAAGACCAATAATTAAGTGTTAGTTTGGATACGCGTTTTGTTTGCTGCGTTTTAGTTGCTGCGTTTTGCCTTCTTTTTTTTTTTTTTGGGAGCACGCGTTTTACCCCAACGCGGTTACTGTACATGAACAGTAGCTGCACCTTTTGACCAGTTTTGCATGAACAGTGCATCCGTGCACTGTTCACGGACCCACAAATTTCATTTTTTATCAATTTTTTCATTAAATATGGGTCCCACAGCACTATTTACACATTTAAAAATTATTTTGCTACAATGTTTTAAGTTTTCACTTTTCAATTTCAGCAAAATAAATTCTATCCAAACAGACCCTAAGACTACTTACGTTAAACTCCAAATTGTAATAAATGAAAAACGCTTGTCAACAAAAAAAGTAAAGGAGCTCATTTATAATTGGACTTTTTGTATGAGGTTTTTGTCTCACAAGACCAATAATTATGACGACTACTTAAGGTAATACTCTAACTAGGACTTGATCAAATCATGTCATCGACAGAATAATATATACTTAATTCAGCAAAAAAAGAATAATATACTTAAAGAATAATATACTCAAAATATCTTGATCAAATCATGTCATCGACAGAATAATATATACTTAATTCAGCAAAAAAAGAATAATATACTTAAAAATCAAGAATAATATACTTAAAAGAATAATATATGCAACTGGCTACTTCTAGAAGAAGCACTATACCTGGTTACCTGCTTCTTGTCTTCGCGGTCACTACTCACTACACCACCAATCACCAACCCAACTTTGCTATTATCAACCCCCCACCACTTCCACAACCACCAGTACCGATCCACCGTGCTTATATAAAATATTAATAACTTTCCATGTGAGCCAAACAAAATAATATTTTTAATTGGAAGTCCTTTTTCAGAGATGTAGTCCAACACACACTGTTATCAAAAAGAAAAAAAAAGGTAGTCCAACACACACACCTACATAAAAATAATATAAAAAAAATTTCGTGTTCTTCAATATTGTTTTTGGAAGGTGAGAGAGTGTTTTCTTTTTTATAGAAAAGGTTTGATCTCTTCCTGATTAGCTTGGAAAAGATACATATAGGATGATTAATTGCTACATCTAGCCAATAATGAACTCATCTATCAAAGAAACCATCTGCTTGCAAACACACTCATAAAGTACATAATAAGCTGAGTTCGTTACAGTCAAGAGATCTATCCATTGCAACAGAGAGTGTAGCAAGCATAGCAACAGGCATACACACAACAGAAATGCATCTTGCAGTAAGTTGCAACAGAGTAAGAGTATTACCAGCAAAGAGATAGAGGCAGAAATTGCGGTAACAGCGAAAGAACCAAGGAAAGAGTCAGCAACTATTGCTCCAATGATCGGAAACAAATTGGTGCTACCATTCGCTATGTTATAAATCTGAGCTGCGTTTATGCTTTTCACATGGAACTCCTGAATCAGAAAAACGATCAGGTTTGCCAACCATCCTACGCCTCCAAGTGTGAAACCCGCCGCCGCTCCTGGTTGACATAAATAGAAATAAGGCACATATTGGTCCAACACATTCAGTGCATGTATGTGTGTGTTTATGTTTTAGAGAGAGAGAGAGAGAGAGAAAGAAAGAGAGACCACTGATGAAGGGGAAGGTGATCCAGCCACCACGTTTGGTACCAGAGCTCGAAATTTGGGCTTCTCTACTTTCCATATTGCAGGTAAACTTGTGCTAATTCCAAGTGAGATGGAAGTTTTTTGCTTCTTGTTATATGCTAATCAAGTCGTATGATTTGTCAGATTCCTGTGGTACCTTCACTCCTTGTCAGAGAAAATATTGTGATTAGTCCACGTTGGCCTACCGTGGTTGTTTATAAATTAAGAAAGTGAAATATGTACGCCAAAAGACAAAATCTATTGCATATTACTTTATAGTTTTTTTTCTTTTTCTTTTTTTTTTTCTTTTTCTCTTTTTGCTGAATACATTCTACTAAATAGTCAAACTCACGATTTATAAAATAATGTGTGTCTTATACCAAAAGATGCTCACAAACTTGTGGTTATCCTTTATTTCTTTTTTTTTCTTTTTTTTTGAAATACTGGACACTGGTTAATAATCTATTTAAAGAAAATTTTTATGGAAAATAAAAAAGAAAAGTAATTAATATTTTGACAGTTTTTTTAATGAGAAATACTAACGAGTGCCCTTAGGGCACTCATTAATAATTCATTTAAAGAAAGTTTTTATGGAAAATGAAAAAAAGTAATTAATATTTTGACAGTTTTTTTCATTTTCCATAAAAGTGGTATCAAAACTTTCCTCAAATAGATTATTAATGAGTGTTCTAAGGGCACTTGTTAGCATGACCCTTTTTTTATTTCCCATAAAAGTGATATCAAAACTTTCCTAAAATGGATTATTAATAAGTGTCCTAAGGGGGCACTCGTTAGCATGACCCTTTCTTTTTTAATGAATAAATATTCTTTATTTCCTGTCTTAATGAGTCTAAATCTTCTGTCCTACTTTTCCTACTCCATTCTATTTTCCACCAATAAAAGCTTGCCACATATTCACCTAATTAATTAAATACTACCATTAATTAGAGTAGGAAAAGTGAAATAGAAGATTGGTGGAGTATAAAGTAGAGCAGAAAAAGTGGAACAGAAGATTTGGATTCTTCTTAAACGGGTGTGTACATAAAAAGATTCTTATAAATTGAGTTATAAGATTTGGAAATTATTGTATACTTCTGAAGTACCATAAATGCGTATTTCCTCCTCTCACATGAATGATGAGTCCCACTAATTAAATTGATGATACGTATTTATGGTATTTTGAGAGTACCTAATAATTTCCCTATAAGATACTTTGCAAAGTTAATTGTCTGCACATATTGATGGTTATTTATCCATTCATTAAAAAAGTATTGGAATATTTACTGAAGTTTGCCTTGGCCTTGCCAATCATAATGCAGTCATCAGATATGTCAATTGGATCCAATTAATTCAATTAATGGACCTGGATCCAACTATTGACGTTGATTAATTCAATTAATGGACCTGATAGGGAGTAAATTATAGTTGTAGTTGGTGAGATTTTTTTAGAATTTAATTAAATTTTTTACGAGTTACTTCCTTTCCTTACTTTATGAAGTAATTTCCTATCATTTTCTTATGCAATAAAAGAACCTAAAAAAACCTATATAAAAAGTTTTTTTTTTTTTTTTTGGATAAGTTGTTTACCAGACAAGACACTAATTGGTGTTTAATGTGAATAGAAATTGAACTCTAGATTTCTCATTCGATGATAAAAAAAGCTTTATTAAAGTTAAGTTAACTGAATAAAGGTCTCATTTGTAGATAATTAATCATGAATCTATAAGTTGGGAATTTCCTTCCTATGCTTAGTGCTAAGCCAACAATATTTGTATCTCTATTTCTCTACTTAATGTTAAAACTCTGACATTTTTATCTCTTTTCACTTCTGGGTCCTAGTTCCTAAATTTTATTTTTATTTTTTCCAATGTATGGTGTTGACTTTACATCTTTATTTCTCAAAAGCATGTTTTGTTCATCTTGCATCATATTTAAGGAAATGGCTTGCACTAGTTGCCCTCATCTCCAATGGCAGCTCTAGGAATTTTCCTTAAGGTGATGGTTAAGAAACATAAATTAAAAAAATTTTAAAAAAAATAAAATAAAAATAAAAAAAACCTTGAATATCAGCATTACAAAAATAAAAGCCCGCAAATGCATAAAATTTTATAATTTCCTTCTACTAAAAAAAAATGAAAAAGAAAATAAGGACTAATGAAAGACAAAGTGTGCTTTACTTGAAGATTAAAATCCATTTAGGAGGAATGAATAGAATTTTTTTTTTTTAATTTAGGTGTCTAGATAGTAGTGTGTGTGTAAGTGCAATAAAGTAAAGGGGAGGGAGATTGTGCAAGAAATTAAAGGGATGACATAAAAATAAAGAGGAAGGGATTACTTGAAATTAAAATGGATGACATAATGTAAAGGGGAAGGGATTACTTGAAATTATAATGGATGCATAAAAATAAAGTAAGAATAATAGAAATCCCTAGATGCCTGATGAAATGGGATTTCTTCCCCCTAAGAGTAATTCCCATATAGAGTCTAGGAGATGGTTCAATACCCATCTAGGGAAACTATCACAACATCACAAACAAACAATAACTATATAGACATAAAGATAAAGAGATATATACACAACAATATAGCAAGTAAAATATAGAGACAATATAAAGAAAAGAAATTCATATATAGAGAGATGATATTTACATGAGAGAATAAAGAGAATGGGATGGGTGTAGTTATAGAAAAACTACCCCATCCCTACAAGCTTACCCAACAAATTACAAAAAAATGGAAGAGGGTTTTTGTGTGTGTGTGTGTGTGTAAAGGGTTTCCTAGAGAGAGACTTTTAAAGATTTTTCAGAAATTTTCAACTCTATTTTCTCCTTTTTTTTTTTTTTCCTTCTTTTTACCAAAATTTTCTCTATTTCTTACAAGAAAAAAGAGGGGGTATTTATAGGAGGAATGAGGAAAATGGGGGCTAGGTGAAGTGTATCAGAATAAACTCACCTAATGTATCCTCATCGGGCTATTTTGTTATTTTCTTGATTTCTAGTCCGATTTTTGTGTAGCTTTTTTGGGGCCCTTCCGAGCTCCGTTTTCTTCAAAATTTATATTCTAAAAAAGCACTGGATGTCTAGTTTCCAATGATCCTGATGTTGCAAGATTTAGAGCTACGGTCATCGAGATATGGCATTCAAAAGGAAGATGACGCAGTTTTGAAAAATTATGTGACGTTTTTCCTTAAAAAATTTGTATCTTCCAATTTGGGGTAGATATCATCGAGCCCTTTTTATGAGAGATAGTTAAGACCTCATTCTTCAAGTTGTTTTAGCCGAATTGCTTCAATTCCTGCCTAATCGATACAATTTATTGTGCGATTTTATTAGGGTTTTTGATATTTTGGTGATATCTCATCCATTTCAACTCCGATTTTGGCCCGTAAAATATCTTTTTGAAGGAAAAAAATATGCCCTACAAAACGGCCAAAAATTCAACTTGATCCGACAATTGAAACAAAAAGTCAACTTTTTGACCATAACCGATTAGGGTCTTGGCCTCAATTGCTATCAAAAGGGATTTTAAATGTTATGACCTTTTGATCTACTATCCGATCATGTTGTATTTATTTTTTTACCCTTTTTGGCTTTGAAACTTATAATTTTGCTCCTTTTTTTTCAATTTTTTTGATTTTGGCATTTGTTTTTAAGCGTGAATCGAGACCGGACAAAATACGGTATCGACAGATGTATGTACTTATCTCACATATATATGTGATTGATGCATATATATATATATATATATATATGAGAGGGTGTATATATACTTGTTAGGTTTTAGATTTGCAAATTCTATTACATTGTAATCTTAATAGAGTCTGTAATGAGTGATCAAAGATTAAGAATCCAAGCAGCAGCTCAAAGATAGAGAAAGAAACTGAAGCTTTCAACAACCCTTCGATATATTCCAATGCCCGTTCGATCGAATTTATATTTTCGATAGCCTATCTATCACAGCTTAATCAATCGAAAGTAGATTCTCTACACTTCCTCGATAGAGCCTGAATTGATCGAGAATCGCGAATTATGGAATCTGACATGTTTTAAGAAGTCCGTTATTGCCTTGTTTTTCATACCCTACATGCAAACATATATAAGTGCCTATTATAGCACAACTCAGCAGAGTTGTCAAGAGACTTGGTTGTACACTTCAAAGAGAGAAAAATTAAACCTAGTTTACACCAACTCGTGAATTCAAAATGTCATTCTCCATCAAATGATAATGTTCGGTGGTCAGAAAAAGCTAAAAAGCCACAGAGCTAGTCCCAATTGTTGTTGTGGAGTTGAAACCTTTATGGTAGTCTTTGGAATTAATTAGAGGGCTTGACTGTGAGCCCGAACGCAACTCGTGATAGGTATTCATAATAGAACAGTTTAGATTGGAATAGGAGTTAATTGTTGGGTCTTGTCATTAAGTTATCTACTGAAAAGAGCCCAGGGATCAGAGTTTATCTTAGATTGTAAAAGTTTAATTCTATAAGTGAATTTCTTGTTGGGATAAGGCCGTACTCCAATGGTGATTTTTCATTTCGTCACCAATTCGGGTTCATGCGTATTAATTTATTAATTGGCGACTTACTGGCTTGTGACTTTTAATAAGTTTTTTTTTTTTTTTTTTTTTGGTAAGCGACATTTAACAAGTTAAAACCATGATTACATAACTAGTAATTAACATAAGTTGATTAGTTGAGATACATAATCAATTTAGGAGACAAAACAGTCATTTTCAATACTCAATGCATAAGATATTTTCTTACTTTATTAGTTCAATCAAAGCCATGCTCGCTAGAGAGCGACCCCAATTGGTATCCCATTGCGGCGGATGTCTTGCGTCGCAGTGACATAAGAAATTCTTGAAAGTATAATGCTAGTTGGAAAATGAAATATTTCTCCCATACCAACCAAAATTTAATGGTTTAAACATCCTTCACAATGAAATTGAATCGTTTAAACATTGAATAAGGCAACAAAATTTCATCAAGAAGCAATGAAATGAATTCTTGCTTTGAAAATGTTGATAGAACTTACTCTACGTTGTTTCATTGTATTATGCTTTCAATTGTTTGATGTGATAAAAAAATTTTCAAGCACAAATAATCAAAACCGATGCGTCCTAGCTACCGGAGTGACAGTCCCAACTCCGAATCACCTGGTGACCCAACAACTAGCTAGGGAGAAAGTTACTGTGTGTTTATGTAAAATATTTTGTTAATTTTTTTTATTAATAAAATTTTACAAATTATATTTTGGTCAATGAAAAAAAAATTTTGGATCTGACCAAATTTTACGATAAAACAAATACAATAAATTCGCACCACCTATATAGCACTACAAGTCACTACAAGAAAACTGAGCAATTGCGGCGGGCCTATTGCGGCGGGTGCAAAAACCGCCGCTATATGTCGCCTATTGCGGCGCTTTTTTGGCCCGCCGCTGTACATGAGATCTATTGCGGCGTTCCATATGCCCGCCGCAATAGCTCTAGTATTTTGCGGCGTGCTACAACGGCGGGCTGATGACCCGCCGCAATAAACCTGTTTTAGCGGCACTCAGCTTAGATATAGCGGCGGGTCGATGAATCGCCGCAATAGCTCAAGTATTTTGCGGCAGACTACAGCGGCGGGCGAATGACCCGCCGCAATAGACCTGTTTTAGCGGCATTAATCTTAGATATAGCGGCGGGTCATTGACCTGCCGCAATATGTACTCCTTTTTGCGGCGGGTTGGACCGCCGCAATAGACATTTAAATTTCCCTCTATTTTTTCGTCTTCCCATTTAAAGATCAAATAGTAAATTACACCCGATTGGCATGAAAATTGGCATGCATGTTAAGAACATATAAAAAATGTGATCCAACGGTTGGATTTTCAAAATTTGAATTCAACAATAAGTTATTGGTTGGTGTAACATTTTTTAGAGTTACATCAAGTGTAACTAGAACCCAACGATATATTTCTTAATTCGATGTGAATTTTGACAAATGTACCGTTAGATTACATTATCTTCATATATTTTTCATGCATACAAAATTTCAAGGTGATCAAAGATTAATAGTCATGTCATCGATCAATTGTTTAAATTCAAGTTTTTGTAATTTAAAATAACGCATAAAAGATTAGTTTAAATATCAAATGGTAAATTACACCCGATTGGCATGAAAATTGGCATGCATGTTAAAAATAAATAGAAAATATGATCCAACGGTTGGATTTTCAAAATATGAATTCAACAATAAGTTATTGGTTGGTGTAACATTTTTTAGAGTTACATCAAGTGTAACTTGAACCCAACGCTATATTTCTTAATTCGATGTGAATTTTGACAAATCTATCGTTAGATTACATTATCTTCATATATTTTTCAAGAATACAAAATTTCAAGGTGATCAAAAATTAATAGTCATGTCAACAATCAATTGTTTAAATTTAAGTTTTTGTAATTTAAAATAACGCATAAAAGATGAGTTTAAAGATCAAATGGTAAATTACACCCGATTGGCATGAAAATTGGCATGCATGTTAAGAACATATAGAAAATGAGATCCAACTGTTGGATTTTCAAAATTTGAATTCAAAAATAAGTTATTGGTTGGTATAACATTTTTTAGAGTTACATCAAGGGTAACTTGAACCTAACGCTATATTTCTTAATTTGATGTGAATTTTGACAAATCTACCGTTAGATTACAATATCTTCATATATTTTTTACGCATGCAAAATTTCAAGGTGATCAAAGATTAATAGTTATGTCATCAATCAATTGTTTAAATTCAAGTTTTTGTAATTTAAAATAACGCAAAAAAGATGAGTTTAAAGATCAAATGGTAAATTACACCCGATTGGCATGAAAATTGGCATGCATGTTAAGAACAAATATAAAATGTGATCCAATGGTTGGATTTTCAAAATATGAATTCAATAATAAGTTATTGGTTGGTGTAATATTTTTTAGAGTTACATCAAGTGTAACTTGAACCCAACCATATATTTCTTAATTCAATGTGAATTTTGACAAATCTACCGTTAGATTACATTATCTTCATATATTTTTCAAGCATAAAAAATTTCAAGATGATCAAAGATTAATAGTCATGTCATCAATCAATTATTTAAATTCAAGTTTTTGTAATTTAAAATAACGCAAAAATGATGAGTTTAAAGATCAAATGGTAAATTACACCCGATTGGCATGAAAATTGGCATGCATATTAAGAACAAATAAAAAATGTGATCTGACGGTTAGATTTTCAAAATGTGAATTCAAAAATAAGTTATTGGTTGGTGTAACATTTTTTAGTGTTACATCAAATGTAACTAAAACCCAACCTTATATTTCTTAATTTGATGTGAATTTTGACAAATCTACCGTTAGATTACATTATCTTCATATATTTTTCATGCTTAAAAAATTTTAAGGTGATCAAAGATTAATAGCCATGTCATCAATCAATTGTTTAAATTCAAGTTTTCGTAGTTTAAAATAACGTATAAAAGATGAGTTTAAAGATCAAAGGGTAAATTACATCCGATTGGCAAGAAAATTGGCATGCATGTTAAAAACATATAGAAAATATGATCCAACGGTTGGATTTTCAAAATACGAATTCAACAATATGTTATTGGTTCGTGTGACATTTTTTAGAATTACATCAAGTGTAACTTGAACTCAACCCTATATTTCTTAATTCGATGTGAATTTTGACAAATCTACCGTTAGATTACATTATCTTCATATATTTTTCATACTTACAAAATTTCAAGGTGATCAGAGATTTGTAGCCATGTCATCAATCAATTGTTTAAATTCAAGTTTACGTAGTTTAAAATAACGCATGAAAGATGAGATTGAAAATCAAAGGGTAAATTACATCCGATTGGCAAGAAAATTGGCATGCATGTTAAAAACATATAGAAAATGTGAACAATCGGTTGAATTTTCAAAATATTAATTCAACAATAAGTTATTGATTCATGTGACATTTTTTAGAATTACATCAAGTGTAACTTGAATCCAACCCTATATTTCTTAATTCGATGTAAATTTTGACAAATCTACCGTTAGATTACATTATCTTCATATATTTTTCATACTTACAAAATTTCAAGGTGATCAGAGATTTGTAGCCATGTTATCAATCAATTGTTTAAATTCAAGTTTTTGTATTTTAAAATAACGCATAAAATATGAGTTTAAAGATCAAATGGTAAATTACACCCGATTAACATGAAAATTGGCATGCATGTTAAGAGCAAATAGAAAATGTGATCCAACGGTTGGATTTTTAAAATATGAATTCAACAATATGTTATTGGTTCGTGTGACATTTTTTAAAGTTACATCAAGCGTAACTTGAACCCAACCTTATATTTCTTAATTTGATGTGAATTTTGACAAATCTACTGTTAGATTACATTATCTTCATATATTTTTCATGCTTACAAAATTTCAATGTGATCAGAGATTTATAACTATGTCATCAATCAATTGTTTAAATTCAAGTTTTTGTAGTTTAAAATAACGCATAAAATATGAGTTTAAAGATCAATTGGTAAATTATACTCGTTTGACATGAAAAGTGACATGCATGTTAAGTGCAAATAGAAAATGTGATCCAACGGTTGGATTTTCAAAATATGAATTCAACAATAAGTTATTGGTTCGTGTGACATTTTTTAGAGTTACATCAAGTGTAACTTGAACCTAACCTTATATTTCTTAATTTAATGTGAATTTTAACAAATCTACTGTTAGATTACATTGTCTTCATATATTTTTCATACTTAAAAAATTTTAAGGTGATCAAAGATTAATAGCCATGTCATCAATCAATTGTTTAAATTCAAGTTTTCGTAGTTTTAAATAACGCATAAAAGATGAGTTTAGAGATCAAAGGGTAAATTACATCCGATTGGCAAGAAAATTGGCATGCATGTTAAAAACATATAGAAAATGTGATCCAACGGTTGGATTTTCAAAATACGAATTCAACAATAAGTTATTGGTTCGTGTGACATTTTTTAGAATTACATCAAGTGTAACTTGAACCCAACCCTATATTTCTTAATTCGATGTGAATTTTGACAAATCTACCGTTAGATTACATTATCTTCATATATTTTTCATGCTTACAAAATTTCAAGGTGATCAGAGATTTGTAGCCATGTTATCAATCAATTGTTTTAATTCAAGTTTTTGTATTTTAAAATAACGCATAAAAGATGAGTTTAATGATCAAATGGTAAATTACACCTGATTAACATGAAAATTGGCATGCATGTTAAGAGCAAATAGAAAATGTGATCCAACGGTTGGATTTTCAAAATATGAATTCAACAATATGTTATTGGTTCGTGTGACATTTTTTTGAGTTACATCAAGCGTAACTTGAACCCAACCTTATATTTCTTAATTTGATGTGAATTTTGACAAATCTACCGTTAGATTACATTGTCTTCATATATTTTCAAGCATAAAAAATTTAAAGGTGATCAATGATTAATAATCATGTCATCAATTAATTGTTTAAATTCAAGTTTTTGGAATTTAAAATAACGCATAAAAGATGAGTTTAAAGATCAAATGGTAAATTACACCCGATTAGCATGAAAATTGAAATGCGTGTTAAGAACATATAGAAAATATGATCCAACGGTTGGATTTTCAAAATATAAATTGAACAATAAGTTATTGGTTGGTGTCAAATTTTTTAGAGTTATATCTAGTGTAACTTATTATGGTAATTCAACTTATTAGAAAATTGGAATGCATGAAAAAATGGTAATTGCAAGTCAAAAATAGTAATTTATTTAATATAATAATTTATTATTATATTTTATATAAATTAAAAAAATATATAGTTTATATAATAATAATTATATATTTTAAATTATATTTATTTATTTTTTTGAAGCCTTAAATTATCTTTCCCCAGTTGTCTTTTCCCTTCCCGCAAAAAAATTTCCCCAAAATATTTTTCCCACTTACATCTTTCATTTCCTGTACAAAAGTTTCATGGACAGAACTGAACATATATATATTTATGTAACTTTAAGACGTAACTAATCAGTGTCTTAGTGGTATGCGCCTTGTGCTTTGGTTAACTGATCGCAAGTTCGAGCCTTCTTTAGGATTTTTCGCTATTTAATTTTTTAAAACCCTAGTAACATGATATAAATACCACATTTTATCTTCTCTCCTCTTTTCTTTAGCCGCCTCCATCCCCAATTTTCCCTCTTTCTCTCTAACAGTCAAAAACTCAAAAACACAACTCCAATCCTCTCTATAATTTTTTGTTCTCTCTATATCTCTTCACCGCATGCTTGGACCTTGTCAATATCAAAATCAAATTTAGATCTCTTTATTTCTCTCCTATCCCTCAGATCTGAAAATTTTCGTTTCCTTTTTCTGATTTTGCCCTCTGAAATTCCGGCCGAAATGAACGAACTATTAGCCTCCGATTTCGGCTTCAAACCCCAAGGCAAATCGGCTCCGATGGCCGGTTCCAAATCCACCTCCACCGTCGGAAGATCGTCAACGCGTCCTCACTCCTCCTTCAATTCCTTCAAGGATCATCGTCGGACGCCACCACCACCACGACTTCTTCCTCCTTCAATTTCGATATGTTTCGCAATTTCGGTGCTCCGGTGAAGTCTTCGTCTTCATCATTTTGCCTTTTTGGGTATGTTTTAATTAACTTTTTTTAGTATAAATATGCGTAATTTTGTTTCATTTCTGTTCAAAATTTGGGTTTTGCCTTTTTAATCAAAATTTGGGACGTTGAGCATCTAATGCCTTTTTTTTTACTAAGTGGGTATCAGTGAGATTTAGTTTTAGGGTCTTTGAGACTTGACTGGCTTTGATCAGTGTAGCTTAGCCAAAACCCAATATATATATATATATATATTGAGTTTTTTTTTTTTTTGAAATGTTAATGGAGTTTTTTTATTAAGCTTTACTTTGAGTTTGATCAGGGAATATAGTGACGCATGAATTGATGTGATATCTCATGCGAATATGGTTAATTTTCTCTTTGCATATAAGTGGACTTGTCTTTTGTAATTCTCATTTTCACATTACTTTAGGCCATAAACAGTGCTTTAAATAGTGTTATGGGCATATGATTGTATTAATCGTGTAATCAAAATTTTTTTGACAGCCCCATTTATTAAAGTTCACTTGTTTTAATGTCACTCTATTCCATTACTGGATTTCTTCTTTGCCTATTGTGGTTGTTTTCAAAAAGAACTACATGCAATGTCATTTGGCATTGTCATCCTCTCTTGTTGGACAAACGCATGATGTTTAATTCATGATTGTCTTGTTAAGGGTTTCAATATGATTTGGTGTCGATAGTGTCACTTTGGTTAAAAATACCAATGTGTTTTTTTTTTTTTTTTTTCCTTTACAGATGTTTATTATTGAAAATTGACCTTAATGAGCTCTTTTGGAATTGCTTATTTTCTGCTATTTGGTGGCAACTCTAAGAAATACTAAATGCAGTTAATATAAATTTTGTACATTTTCTGATTTTTTTTTATAGTCTCCAATTAAAAGGAAATATTTTTTCAATTTTTGTTATAGCTAAATTTGTATTGGCAATTATATAATTATGTATAATCAAAAAAATTATTAAGAGCCTTTTTCTTTTCTACTAGAGTTTGGTAATACTTTGGAAACATTTTCCGGCATTTTCTTCATATGGAAAATCTTTTTTTTTATTGATTTGATAATATAATTATAACAACTTTTATTCAGTACTTAAATATCAATATGAAAGAAGTAAAAAATCAACTTAAAAATTATTTTTAAGAAGAGATACATACATAGGGCATAACCAAGGAATTTGTAGATCTCAATATATCTTGGTTACTTAAGAAAGAAAGATAATCAAGAAATGTATAGCAAAATAAAAATATGAAGAGAAACCCAAAGAAAAAATGACAGAGATATCTGGGAAAAATTGTGAGGCGGCATAGAGAGGGGGGTTAGGCAAAAATGGAGATTGGGGGGTGGGGAGGAGTAGTACACAAGACCATCTTTGAGGGACTTTTTCCCCCCCTCCTTGGATGACTTATCTTGACTCTTTGATTGCTTTTCCGTGGTCAACCAAAATGTTTTCAAGGTGACTAATACTGTCAAGCACCCCAAACGCATGAAAGTGGAACATTTTGTGCAAAAGGTTTATGCTGAAACAAACAGGGTCTATAAGTGGAGGGTTCCTGAGGCTGACTTGGGATTAAGATTTGTGAATAGTGTTATCATGCTTCATCCATTGCCAAGAGCAAATGCATCTGAATACATGCTTAGTATCTATAATTTATTATTTTTTGATCCAGTTGCTCAAAGTGATGGAACTGAATGCTACTAAATGGCACACACTAGATATTTAAATCTCTGTTCTATATATCCCATGGACTTCAACCATATTATTGCTTAGTTTGCTTGTTGAATTGTATCATAACATAATTTGTAACCATCATTGCCTTTGTGCTACCCAGTGTTCAGTAGTTTGAATAGATTTTTAGTGCCATCTCTAAGGGTCACTTTCTTATTCTAGACTATGCCTTGTAAAATATGAAGTTCTTTTTCTTTCTTTGTGCAAATGAACTGTTGGAAGTTGACGTGTGCCTAGCTATTAATCAACAGGTCTATCAGTTTCTCTACTTAGGAACTTTTTGATATTTGAACTAATGTGTGTTTTTCTCATCTCAAGTAAATTAGTAATGCTCATAAAGTTTCGTGCTCCTATATGCTTATATCAAGTAATCCTCACTAACATATTCTAGATTGCACCTTGTAAAATATCATATCATTTTAATTTTTGCACGCATGTGTGTGTATCAACTGTAAAAGTTGACCTGTGGTTTGCTATTAATCAACATGTCTATCAATATCTCTTCTTAGGTGCTTTTTTTTCTTTTTTTCTTTTTTTATTTGAACTAGTGTATGTGCTCATCTCAAGTAATCCTCATAAAGTTTGATGCTCCCATGTCTTCAGATAGCTCCAATTTATTTGGCATCATGCATAAAGCAGGGAATGGATTTGCTAGAGATTTTATTGAGCAAGCAACCTGTTCAATTGAGCAGCTTGAGTATTTATTGTATCCACATCACCCCTCCTAAGTCCCCTGATCTTACAGGACCAACACTAGGTAATAATCTTTATACAAAATTCAACTCATGTCAAAGACTATAAATTGCATAATTGTGGCTGAATGTCCAGTTAATACTTGTTCTAATCTTCAACCATTTAAATCTAAACCTTGCAGCAACCAAAGTGCAACCTTAATAAAAATTACATTATGGATGACTTTACCTTTTTGCAGTGCTTAGGTGTGAACCTTCAATGATCCAGAATGCTCTTAAGGTCCAACATGATTTTGATCATCACCTCAGTATCAGCATGTTGCAACTGTTAATGCACATGTGGGAGTAAGTGCTAGGTCCGTGTTTGTGTGTGTGTGCTTGGTGTTTGAAAAGTGTGTAGATTAAAGTATTGTAGACAAAAACCAGTGTGTATGCGTGTGTGTGTGTAGCAAAGAGTCACAACAGAATGCATGTGTGTGTGTGAAGCAAAGAGTCACAACAGAATGAATGTGTGTGTGTGTGAGGGAGAGGGTTTAGAGTTTATTGCTAGTGGGACTCTCTCTCTCTCTCTCGTAATGATTTTGAAATATTTTTCTAAATAATTCTTTGATTATGCTGGGAAAATACAGACTGCTGCCATTTCCTTTTTTTGTCTGGATGATGTAACTTTGTCACGTGGTGTACAAACTTAGTTCACATTCTTTGGCTTAGCTGGGCTGAAGCAATTTTTAAATATAGTCACTGTTTAAGCTTATAATATATATATATATATATTTATATATGTTGAAAAGGTCTACATCGTGGGTCCACATGGCAGTGGAGCCCTCTTATTTTGATAGAATAATCAAGATAATAATAGGAAAAAGGTATATGAATTTGATGATGGCACATGATAGGGGCTCAGAATTTGGCTTTTGTCTGACACAATTTAATCTTCTTGTAGACATTATTTTCCTTTTCATGAAACAAATACGCATGTGCTGGTCCAGTTTATTTTCCTTTTAGATCTGTGTCATTCTTTATTACTAGGATGGAACCTTAATTCAAATATTGTTGTGTTATTGTTAGTATTATCATTTCATTTCTAATAAATTTAAATGTTCTGTTGTAATGACGAATAATTTACCATTAGGGATGTGAATGGCTATGCTGAAGCTAATGCTTGAAGAAGGATTTCTTTAGATAAACAAGAGGTGAGTTGCATAAACTTTGCTCTAATGGTAATTTTAATCTCCTGAAGTTTCAAATTGCATATATATAACTATAAGTATATATGATTCTTTATGTTCTCCCTCTGGTAATTCCAGTTGTGGGCCTAATTAATAGAGTACCTGTTTCAGGTTGTTCAACACAGTTATTCTTGTGCACCTGAGAGGTCATTCTTGTATCATGGCCGTATGTATGTCTCTGCGTGACACATTTGCTTCCATTCAAATATTTTTTCTAAGCAAATGAAGGTTAGCCTGTCATTCTTTTTTCCTAAGGTTGAGCCAATATTATTGTTAGCAAGCAAGTTTGAGACAATATTATATGGGTGTATTATTTCTTTTGAGGATCTCTGGAGAGCATCATTGGTATGAATTACTTTTAGGAGGAGCTCTGATCCTAAATCACCCATTCACTTTCAACGTAGTCATCTCACATATAAAGGTGCAAGAAGAACATCAGATGGCCTTTTATGTTTCTTTACATTAGAAAGCTGCTGGTTTAGTTAAATTTATGAGTGAATGGCTTCTTTTGTAGATTACTGAAATAGGCTGGAGTCATCCACAAGGTCTTATTATGAGCTTTTTTAAGTTATTGGTGTTTGAGGATTTTTTGTGTACAAAGAAATACATTTGAACAACCGCATTTTTTGCCATTGTTGGAGGATATTTTTAAACACTTTGAAACTTTGATTATAGTATTAGCTTAATTTAAGCAGTCCTTTTATTCAAAGGATCACATCTTTTTTTTGTTAATTTTATGATTGATGGTTATAGACAATGTTATGAATTTGATAATATATTTCTATGTTAATATCACGTTAGTTTCAAGACATTTGTGGTGTGTTATTAGTTACATTTATGGTATTGTGTTAGTAGAGTTAAAACTATTACAGGTTCTTTGTAATAGGTTTGTGAATCATTTATTTATTAGCAAACAGCGGTTTTAAAACCCATTGGAAAAAAAAAAAAAAAAAACCTATAGCGGCGGTCTAAAAGCGCCGCTAAAGGTGCACATTTTATGTTTTAAATGAATACCTATAGCGGCGCTTATCGCCTGCCGCTAAAGGCTGAAACATATAGCGGCGGGCACGACCCCGCCGCTAAAAGTACAATTAGCTGTTTTGATTGGTTGTCTATAGCGGCGCTGTTTGACCGCCGCTAAAGGTAGACACCAATAGCGGCGGGCATTATCCCGCCGCTAAAAGTCAATGTCACGGATTCTGAACACGTATGACGGCGGTTTTATGCCCGCCGCAATAAACCTTCACCCGCCACTAAAAGGTGCATCTATAGCGGCGCTTTTCGCGATCGCCGCAATTGACCTATAGCGGCACTGCAACACTGACGGGACGGCCCGCCGCAATAGCACCCGCCGCTATAGGTCGAATGTACCTTTAGCGGCGCTTTTTTGGGCTTTAGCGGCGGTTTTGGCCCGCCGCAATAGCCCGTTTTTCTTGTAGTGTATTGAACTCATCCCATTACTGGACCTATGACACTTAATTGGATATCACTTAATAAACATAATAATGATGTTCAACTAATCATTTAATCAAAGCTATTAAATTAAATCTACTATTTATTTATTTCAACTATTATCATGATTCTAAGACTTTGGGCTTTATCTATTTTGTAAGCTTAAAAATGCACCAGGTAACCATTGGTCTATGCGGCCCAATGTCGAGTTCCAGATTGGACTCCCCAAAACAAATCCAGGTCTAGCAAAGTCACATCTCCAGCAGAAAACACGTGGCTACGTGCAAAAACCACCCCCGACAACTATCAACCTGTCAAAATCCATTTACACAAAATATAAATTATCAACTTGTCAAAATCCAAGATTATTTTTAAAAAAAAAATTAAAAAAGTTGATGCATTCTCTAGAATCTCTTCCACTACATGAGTGAAGGAAGTACTTCTGAAACAAACATTGTCTCGGTAAAGAAGGATCTCAACCTCACCATTCGACTTTCTCCAACCATTCATCTGTTCCTTCGTAATCCTACTAGACTTCCTCAACTCGAGGTGTTTGTTTAATGAACCTTTATTTCACCCATCGTAGACAACACTTTATGCACTCTTCTATCTATGTCTCTGCAAATCCAAAAAGAGATGATAATAAAAGATTTTATTAATTATTTTATAAGAAGAATAAAAGCAACACAAAGAACAAATTATAACTTTAAACGTGAGTAGCCAAAAAAAAAAAAACTTTAAATGTGACAAAGGCACATAACCTATAACACAATAAAGTGGAAAAAGTTAATAAAAGGCATTGAAAAAAATTAATTGCAGTAGTAGATGAGAATTGTGGATGAGTATTTCATGCCTAGGATGAGGAGGGAAAATAATCAAAATATTATAACCAATGGATAAGGAAGAGAAATTGAATGTGTGAGATAGTAACAGTTTGCAAGTTCTGTAGTTTCCCGCGAGTAATGGCAGTGGGTAGTTTCTGAAGTTGCAAAAGACGTGAAGAGTGGAGTTATTCAAAGTAGTTTTTGGGTATGAAATACTATTTTGTAGGTAATATTTTAGTGCAAGTTAGACATGTATTTTTACCGGATTATTCTTTAGTTTTGTTTCTACTTAAACTTAAGAGTATTGAGGGTATTTTGAAAAAAAAAAAAAAAAAAAAAAATCTGGTCCAAACAGGAGAAACCCCTTAAAAAAAATTTTGATGTGGAGAAAGGTTAATAATTTAATATTTGGTATAAACACATAACATTCTGTTGGAAAATCTAGTTTTGTATCTCATACAAAACACACAGCGAAAGCAACAAACACGGATCTACTTCATTCATGAAAGATAACATGTAACCTTGAATTCTAGAACAAATAATAGAATACGTACCTTGATGCAATGAAATTCAAAACCAAGACTTAAGAATACCTTTAATTTTCATCTCAATTTCACATGGTGCCCAAGAAGTGTGGTCTCTCAATCAGTCCTTTTGTACATTGATTCTCAAAGAAAAATCCTTCTTCTTCTCCTTGTAGAGAAAAACTATTTTCTTTCTTTTTTAGTCATACGTACATTCTAACTACCTTTAGTAGTTACCTTATTTAATAACTCTTATTAAATAAAAACTGATTATCTAATTGGGTTAGCCTTTTGGGTCTACTCAATTGAGTTTTAGTTTATGGCTTGAGATGGGACCAAAGGGAACAAATAAGACTCTAGCTCCAATGGGCCTTGAGCTTTTCTGTCAACTCTTAACAAGTCCAATGTTACCATTAATTATATTAAATACCACTTTAAGAATATAATTTCACTCTAGGCTTTATTAATAAATTATATCCTAAAACTTTTTTATACATGCAACCCCTTCATTAAAATATTCGTAGTAATACAAAGTTATGAATATAGACTGTCACTTTGAATATTACTATATCTTAATCCTTAAGTACTCGGTTTAATCCTTTATGTTATTCATCATATATTTATGAAATCCAATTTTATAAATATATACTTTAGTAACTTCTTACTAAAGTAGTTGGGCCTAACACTCTGAATAACCAAACCTATTAAACTTATCTCAAGAGAATATTTTATATCTCCGTTAAGAGATTATGAATTTCATCTTAAGAATATATGTTTCATCAACATTAAATGCGGCTGCCCAACATACTAAGGTTTTAATCGTGACTTATAGATCTCACTCCTGATATATCAAAGCAACCTACACCTCATGATCAGGTCCATTATTCTCTTAGGATTTAGAGTTGATGTAAATAGAAGTCGTGAGATTTATTATTCATTTGACAGTTGTTAGGAGAATAATAAATCTCACAGTGGTCTAGTTCAATATGTCTTAACTCTTAAAACATATCAACTGGAAGTCTTCACTTCCATGATCAAGACAAATCATCTTAGTTGATATGTTTTAGTTTTCGCAGATGAAACGTTCAATTTCATCACCGACTACTGTAAGGTTGAATTTAATCAACCATGTGTTGGCTTTATTCCATGACAAATTTGCTTGTAATACAACACTTAGAAACCCTGTATTTAGGTGGGAATCATGTAAGGGTAGTGTGTGAAAGAGTGTGAAGAAATACTCAAGACTATGCAATGAAGCAGGGACTCGCGGCTGGATCTCGCGGGAGGCTTGCGGCTTGCAAGCCGCCAAAAGTTGCACACGTGCAGAGCATGTAGGGGAGCTGAACAGTCATGCCAGCTGGAGCACTATAGGACAAAAAATCCAGACTGGCCATTCAGTTAGCTTGCGGCTTGAACTCGCGACTCAGTCAAGTCGCGAGGTCAAGTCGCTAGCCAATCCTATTTTGGAAAAACTGACTCTTCGCATTCCATTCTCACACCAATATAAACATCCCTCATTCCCACAAAATATCTGTGACCATTCAGAAAGAAAAACCCTAAGAGAGGTTTCTTAAAAACAACCACCCAATTAGAGAGAGCTACTTATTCTTAGAGAGAAATTTTTGAAGTCTCTTCTCATTCCCTCTCTCATTGTCATACCTATTGAGATGAGATTTCTATCCAAATACTACCCACACCAATTTAGAGTGTTCAGTGTTTTTGGAGCTTTGGGAAGCATTGGAAGATGCCAAGGATGGCGGATGCTATGGATTATAGTGGAATCCGGTAAGCTAGAAAAGAAAAAGGTTCGGCGCAACCTCATTGGAGCAAGAAGCTTGGAGGGTTTAGGTACATCGGGTAGATTAGGCTTGGAGGGTCTATTGATGTTCATGTATCCCAACTACATTTTCTAGTGGATTACTTACCGCTTGGAGGGCGGCGGAGAGGTTTTACGCCGAGGGCTTCGGTTTCCTCTTCGATAACACATCGTGTGTTATCCTTGTGTTTGCATCTCTCTTCCCTTTATCTTTGCCTTTTATTTTCTGCTGTAGATGTGATTTTAATTGGCTTAGATTGTTTACCAATTTTGTATTATGCTTTTGTTCATGTTCCGCACATTAATTGTTTGATATAAAGTTTGAATAGGTTATTTTGTAATTGGGGGTCTAAACATTCAAGGGTGTTTTACACACTATTTGAACTTTCAACTACGAACTAAAATTCTGAGTTTACAAAGAACTTGTGATTTATATCTTCTGTAACTAAATCACATACTATGCATCTCATGGACTAAGATAATGTCCCATTAGTTCATTAATAAATAGTCTCATATAATTAAACAATTTAATTATTTATGACATGCCAATAAATTGAATTTTAGGGCATAAACCTCAACACACTCATCACACCCCTAAGTATTTTTGTGATTGGAAAATATAGTAATTCTAATTTATAATATATGCAAATTATTAATTATTTCCTAAAATAATAGAAGAGCCTCTAAGCACGCGCGTGAGCATGAGTTCAAAGGCTAGTAATAATTAATAGGATTGGAGTGGTTGATGTAAAAGCCTTTACTTTCCTTTCCATTTACGATTAACTACTCAATTTATAAATTTGAGTAGTTAATCAATTTTATATATATAAATAAATTATTTTTGATCAATTTTCAAAAATTTATTATAAAAAACTAGCCTCATCACACGCGCTTCGCGTGTGCGATGAGACTTTTTTTTTTTTTTAGTGGTCCTATTTTGTAGAAAAAAAAACTGTGTTTTTTTTTATTTTATTATATATATATGTAATTTTTATTTTAAAAATCTAATTTATAAGTAAATAAATAAATTTGAAAATTAATAGAAGAGTGGTCCTATTTTTTAGACAAGGATTTAGTGGGAGTTAGAATTGCATTTTTACCAAATTGTCTTTTAGTTTTGTCTCTACTTAAAAATAGAGGTGTAAAGACATTTTTGAACTTAAAAATGAGGAATCCAAACAGTGGAAGCCCCTTAAATAATTGTATAGAAACACTACGTCCAAAGGAACCTGCATCCTTAACATCTAAACCATTTACCATTGCAAGATATAATTCTCTTAACCTTGACTTCAGCACTAGATTCTTTGAGACCTCAGCCATGTGATAGGATTGGAGTGGTTGTTGTAAAAGCCAATTTGAGTAGTTAATCAATTTTGTCTATATGTAAATAAATTATTTTTAATCAATTTTCAAAAAAAAAAAAAAAAACATCCAAAGGAACCTACATCCTTAATATCTAAACCATTTACCTTTGCACGGTATAATTCTCTTAAATTTGACTTCAGCACTATTCTTTGAGACCTCAGCCATGTGATAGGATTGGAGTAGTTGTTGTAAAAGCCTTTACTTTCCTTTTCCATTTACGATTAACTACTCAATTTGTAAATTTGAGTGGTTAATCAATTTTATCTATATATAAATAAATTATTTTTAATCAATTTTCAAATAATAATAAGAAAAAAAAAAAAAAAAAAAACCTACATCCAAAGGAACCTGCATCCTTAACATCTAAACCATTTACATATGCAGGATATAATTCTCTTAACCTTGACTTCAGCACTAGATTCTTTGAGACCTCAGCCATGTGATAATGGATCAAGCTTATGCACACCACCCTCAAAACTCCAATATGCAATCCAATACATAAGTTTAGCCCTAGCATGTATTGGATCTGGAGGTACACGGTTTACCATAGCAACTATGGGAGCAAATCAATTTAATAATCCCAAGGATCAAGGAATTTTTTTAAACTGGTTTTTCTTCACTTTCTATATTGCCGCAGTGGTAAGCGACATGGCCATTGTCTACATTCAAGGTAACGTAAGTTGGAAATGGGGATTTGGCCTATGTGCGATTATTAACTTCATTGGCTTGGCCTTTCTCTTATTGGGAAACCGTTTCTACTTTCATGATAAGCCACAAGGGAGCCCATTCACAGATATAGTTCGTGTTATTGTTGCCAGTATTCAAAAATGGAAGGTGCAGCACTCATCCAAAATCGAAGATTACTACTACGGACATGATGGAATCACAGAAATAACTGCAACTGCAACACCCAAAAAGAGCTACAGGTAGGATGAATTGAAATTTACTTATTGTTATTTGAAAAATTTGTCACTTTACAATCATTGATATTACATATAACTACCTCTAATACTTGACATTAGAATAAGGGGAAAGTATCTTATGCATATATGTATACATCCATTTCTAATAGTTCGTGGATCTCACATGATTATAGAGTTCATATACTGTGGAATGGAAGATGCATCTATTGAATTGAATGCATAAGACATATAATTATTGCAACATGAGAATTTTGAATGAAATTTAGTATTCTTAGTATTGAACACCATATTAATGAACCCTTTTTTTTTCTTCTTCTTCCTATGATGACAACTAGTATTTTGAAATATAAATTTGTAAGCATATGAAGATCATTGAATTCTCACGTTTGATAATTAATTTCAGATAATGATAATCTGACAGACATTTTATAAGCCAAAACTTTATTCAACTAACAAAACTACTTAAACACACTCTTGATGCAGATTCCATAATCGTGCCGCACTTAAAACAGATGGAGATATTGGATCGGATGGTTTAATAGCAAACCCTTGGAAAATATGCACAGTACAACAAGTAGAAGATCTCAAAACCCTTTTTAGTATTTTCCCATTATGGTCATCAAGTATATTTTTAGGTACCCCAATAGGAGTCCAAGCCAGTTTGACAGTAATCCAAGCTTTAACAATGGACCGACACCTTGGGCCTCATTTCCAAATTCCTGCTGGGTCTATACTAGTCATAAGCCTAATCTCCACGGCCATTTTTCTTACAATTATTGATCGATTTTTATCTCCAATGTGGCAAAAGCTAACTCATAGATCTCCCACACCCCTCCAACATATAGGACTAGGCCATGTGCTAAACATTCTAAGTATGACTTCTTCAGCACTAGTGGAATAGAAGCGGCTCAAAGTAGCCCGAGCCCACCATCTCCAAGGCCAGCCTGGGGCCATAGTGCCCATGTTGGCCTTGTGGCTAATTCTACAACTAGTTTTGGTTGGCATTGGAGAAGCATTTCATTTCCCAGGACAAGTTGCATTATATTATCAAGAATTTCCTACTTCGCCTAAAAGTACATCAACTGCGATGATTGCAATGATTGTGGGGATTTCTTTTTATATGAACACAGTTTTGATTGATCTTGTCCAAAGGATCACTAGATGGTTACCAAATAATATAAATAATGGGAGGCTAGATAATATGTATTGGTTGTTAGTTGTGGGGGGAGTGCTCAACTTTGGTTATTACTTGGTGTGCTTCCTTATACAAGTATCAAAATGTTGAAAAGGGAGAAGAGAGCAATTCTGGCACTAATAAGTGATTCTCATAGTGAACAATGATAAAAGCTCACATGTATTTCTATAATAATAGGCCTAGGGTATAGTATTTTTCACAATTGTTGACATTGACTATTTGGATAGATGCATAATAAAAGTGAGATCAATGATGAACCAAGATAAAAGTGATGTTGTTTCAATTATAACAGATTGTGTCAACAATTGTGAAAAATGTTATATTTCTATCATTATTCTCGTTTTATGATAGCTGTATGTCCAGTTTTATTATAATAAAAAAAGACTGTATTGATGTTTGCATTCTACTTATTTTTTTCTTCGGGAAAAATGTTTGCAACTTAATAAATGAAAAAAGTAATAGGTTTCACTAACGTATGCCCTTAAGGCAAATGTTAGTAAACCATTTTAGGAAATTTTTTATCGGAATCGAAAAAGCTATCAATTTTCGATAAAATTTTTTCTAAAATAGATTGTTAATGTATGCCCTAACCCGACCCAAAAGTAATTAGAAAACAAAACTCCTAAGTATTGTCCAAACCATCCCATTATCTAAACAAATGAATTCTTGATTGAACGGAGGATTTTAAACCAGCAAATTACTTTCAGCACTATTCATCTACTTACCCCTCTAATAAAAAAAAAATGAAAAAACACATTTCAAAACTTATTTTATGGGATAATGTAAAAGCTTGTGCTATATAAGATGGCTACTTAGAGAAGGTCCAATGAATTTAATCAACGTCAATTGGATCCAATTGACTATTCTGATGTTTGCTGGTTCTTCTTTAAATAAAAGGCACTACACTGATTCTCAAAAAAAAAAAAAATAAAAAATCTGTTCAATTGCTTTCTTTGATGAATGGATAAGTTACAATCAATAATACCATGACAGCTTCTCAAAAAAAAAAAAAAAAAAAATATATATATATATATATATATATATATATTACCTTGAGTCCTTGACTGCAAACTACAAAGTATCTCTCTGTCTCGCCCTTTTTGGATTTGGTGACTATGCCATATTAAATTATCATTCTACCCCCTTCATAATTATACAATATATTCATAATTATAAGTTATATTCATTTAACAATACCGTGTCCTCATCAAATTCGGTTACGGCAAGCGTGCTTCACTTGCTCGGATAAACTGTAGTGTGTTTCTAATAATAATTCTTTATTATCAGATCAAGATATCAATCGATTTTTGATGTAAATAGAGATTGAACCTCCAAATCTCTTATTCAACCATTAGAGACTTTACCAATTGAGCTAACTGTAAATTACAAGATACTGATAATCAATTTTCCTAGTTTTAGAAAGTCACACTAAGCCATGTCTGGATTTTCTTAATTGATTTTCTTTGAGGAGTGAAGGTTAAGTACTATAAGAGTCTGAAAATTATTCATGTGGTTTTGTGGGCATATATCATTAACAAGTTCCATAAATCGAGTATCACTGATAAAATAGAAAATGCATATATTGAATACATAAAATATATAATTGTTGCATCATGAGAATTTTGAACCAAATTTCTTGTTCTTAGAATTAGAACATTAAATGGGCCATAACTATGTCCATTTAGTGTTTTATTTTTTTAATGAACTTTCTGTCTTATTTTTTAATAAGATGACAATTAATATTTTGAAATATGAAATCCGAAACTTAGGAAGATCATTTGAATTGACAGTTACATAATTCATTTGATGCAATGAACCCATTTGAATAGGTTGTTGCAAAAATCTGCATTCAATAAAATGTGTTGAGAAAACAGAAATTGTGTTTCATTGTCTAAAAATAGTGTTCAAGAAAAATAGGTATTTCTTTCAATTTTAAAACTAATTTTGCTTGATTTTTAAAACCCAACTTCTTAAAAATGTCCTGCCAAAGATTTGTTTTTTCACATTTTAATTTGGTCTAAAAATATGCATTTGCCCAGCTTAAATGCCCAACTAAACGTGCTCAATAATAGCATGATAGACATTTTATATGCCAAAATGTTATTCAATTAACAGAAGCTACACAAACATAATCAATTGATGCAGGTTCTTCAATCACGCCGCACTTAAAATAAAAGGAGATCTTGGATTGGATGGTTCAATTGGAAAACCTTGGAGGATACTTGGCATCTCTCTGTCTCTGCGTTTGAATTTTGTTGAAACATAACATGAACAGTGCAGATATCGGGCTTGTAGTTCAAAGGAAAGAAGAAAAATGATACAAAAACGATGTCGTTCTATGATAAGGATCCATAGCTACATGACACGACGTCGTCAAGCTTAAAAGAATTTAAGTGATGCACGTGTTGATGACAAAACGTTGTCGTTTGGTTCTTTTTGAAGCACATAAATTGCACGCGATATTTTTATTTTATCTTGTAACAAACTTTCTCCACGTGTATGTATATAATTGGTCAAGTTAAAATTCTGTTTTTGCTAGATTAGGCGGTTATGCTCTGTTCTAGATATAAATAGCGCTAGCAGAGTAAGTTGTAATTATTGGTTACACTCTCATTTTGTTAATATTCGATAAACTGAGTAATTATAGTTTGTTTCTTTTTTGGGTGAGAGAGTATAGTTAACAATATTGTGGCCAAATCAAATTCTATTAAGGGCAAGCGTGCTTCATTTGCACCGATTAACTATAAGTGCCTTTCAATTCATTTGAAGTTGAGTGGCAAGAATATATGGCTAGTAGGTACACTGGAATACTAAATTCCAAGACACTGATAATCACTCTAGACTTTCAAAGTCTAAAAAATCCACGGAAAGTTAGTCCTAGAGGAATCTGGAAATTATTCACACGGTTTTGTTAATTAGCATATAACATTCATATTAGAAATACTGAATAAGTGTATTGTATTTCTCAAATAAAAGAAAATACATGAGTGCCTTTATATATGAGGCATATGAGTGCAGTATAAGTAAGAGTGTAGTACAAGAATGTATACTATACAAGTAATCTAGTTAGGCCTAAAGCCCACAACATTATACACGTTAACAGCCCCCCTCAAACTTAAGATGGATGTGAGACAAATTTGAGGTTGTCAACCAAAGTACGAAGGCGCCTTTTAAGATGTGACTTGGTGAAGATATCTGCAAGTTGATTTTTAAAGAAAACTGAGATCAGCTTGAGAACACCATGGACAAGATGATAACTGATAAAATGACAATCGATCTTGATGTATTTAGTCCGTTCATGAAAGACATCATTGTGAGTAATATGAATGACACTCTGATTGTCACAATAAAGAGAAGTAGTAGAGGATGTAGACACACCTAAGTCTTTGAGAAGCCATCGTAGCCAAAGGAACTCAGATGTGGTATCAACAAAGGCACGATATTCTGCTACAGTACTGGAGCGGGCTACATGAATTTGTTTCTTATTTCGCCAAGAAATCAGAGAAGAACCAAGAAGAAAGCAATAACCAATGGTAAACCTGCGATCAATGAGATCTCCTGCCCAATCAGCATCAGAAAATGCACGGAGAATAAGAGGAGACTGAGTAAAGTAGAAAAGATCATGGAAGAGAGTGCCTTTTAGGTATCAAAGAATGCGCAGAACAGCAGCATAGTAAGTCAATCGTGGAGCAGACAGATACTAGCTCACCTGGTGAACAGTATAAGAAATGTCTGAATGAGTGATAGTGAGATAAACTAGGCTATCAACCAAGCATCTGTAAAAATAGGGATTAGACAATGGTTTCCCCCTGAGTGAGTCAGATGCGCATTAAACTTAATTGGAGTGTCAACAGTTTTGCTATTAGTGAGTACAGCTCGAGACAAGAGTTCAGAGGCATATTTGGCTTAAGTAATATAAAGTCCATCTATAAAATGAGTGATTTAAAGACCCAAGAAGTAGCTGAGATGTCCAAGATCTTTCATTTCAAACTGCTGACTGAGAAAATCCTTGAGTTCTTGAATGCCACTGAAGTCATCACCAGTTATGATCATATCATCCACATACAGGACAAGTAAAATAGTGCCTTTATCAGTACGACAAAGAAATAAGGCAGAATCATAATAACTGACCATATAACCCAAGCGAGAGATGGTAGAGCTGAATTTGACAAACCAAGCTCGTGGAGCTTGTTTAAGGCCACAAAGTGCACGTCGAAGGTGACAAACCTTGTTGGAGTCAACAGAGAGATCAGGAGGAGGTTACATATAAACTTCTTCATTTAAATCCTCATTAAGGAATGCATTTTTGACATCCATCTGAAAAATGTCTCATTTACTAGCAGTAGCAACAGCTAAGAGGGCATGAATCGATGAGATACAAGCAACCGGAGCAAAGATCTCTTCATAATCAATCCCATACTCTTGTGTAAAACCTTTTACAACGAGACGAGATTTGTAGCACTCAATGGACCCATCATAGCGAGTCTTAATCTTGTAAATCCACTTACAACCAACCACAGATTTCCAGGAGGGAGTGTCACCAAATCCCAAGTATAGTTTTTAGATAATGCATCAAGTTCCTCTTTCATTGCAATCTGCCATAAAAGGTCAGTGGAAGCCTTATGATAGGTGTGAGGCTCGTGTAGTGTAGCAAGGGCAGTGTAACAATGATAGTGAAGTAAATATGCAGGAATGGATCTTACCCGAGTTGAGTGACGAGGTGGAATGTCTTGTGCAAGATCTTTAGGCGAAGTAGGAGCATGGGACCCAAGCTCAGGGTTGGGGTTAGGTAGCTCGTCTTCGACCTGTTCATCTTCCACTTGTTCATTAAATGGTAAACTAGGAAAGGGATCAATGATATTTGGTGGTTGGACAGAGAAGTCTACAGGAGAATCAGGAGCAACTACAGGACGATCATATGCCTCATCTGGAAAAAGATCTAAGACAGAGGAGAAAGATAGGGAGGCACGGAAGTGAGAGAGCTCGACAAAGAGGCGATGTTCCCAAAAGACAACATTGCGGGAGATACGAAGACGATGAGAGACAAAATCATAACATCGATACCCCTTTTAAGTTTTTTCATAGCCAAGAAAACAATAAAACCTTGACCAAGGCTCAAGTTTGTTACGCTTATGTGGCTGAAGAAGAACAAAACAAGCAGATCTGAAGGAGTGAATGTGGTGATAGTCTGGAGGTGACCCAAAAAGGTGCTCATATGGAGTTTGATTTTGGATAACAGGACTTGGAATGCAATTAATAGTACGAACAGCATGAAGAGCAGCTTCACCCCAAAAAGGAGTAGGAACTTTGGCAGAGAGAAGGAGAGCATGAACAATGTCAAGAATATGACGAAGTTTTCGTTCGGCTCTACCATTTTGCTAAGAGGTACCTGGACAAGTTAGTTGATGAACAGTGCCATAGGAATGCAAAACAGCTCGGAAGGCATATTGAGTGTATTCAAGAGCATTATCAGATCAAAAATTTTGATGCATTTGGAAAACTAAGTTTCAACCATTTTTGCAAAATTAGAATATACTTACAACAATTCAGAACGATGTTTCATATTAAAAATTCAGCTATAGCGAGAGTAATTATCAACAAAGACAACAAAATATCGAGACCCATCAATACTAGAGACAGAGGAAGGCCCCCAAATATCAGAATAATAAGGTCAAAGATATCAATGGATATTGATTTACTAGTATTGAAAGGCAAAGCTGGTTGTTTTCCTAACTGACAAGAAACACAATCAAAATTTTCTGTAGACACTGAACCTAACAAACCTCTAGAAGCCAATTGTTGTACCCGAGAGGAAGATGGGTAACCAAGTCAAGCATGCCAAAGTGCAAGGGAAGGAATTGAAGAAACTATAGTAGCTGCAGCAACAGAAACATGAGCAACAAGTAAAAGATGAAAGTTGTCCACGGGAAACATACGCCCAACTCTAGGACCGGTCCCAAGCTCTTGTCCCATCCTCGGATCCTGCACACTACACCCAGAATAATCAAATATAATGCAATAACCTAACTCAGCTAATTGTCCCATAGAAAATAAATTGTAAGAAAGGTCAGGAACATTAAAGACCCCAGGAACTAAGAGGTTGGAGGTCAAAACAGAACCTATATTATGACTAGACATTGTGGAACCATTTGCTGTGCGAATACTAAGAGGGTGTGGTGTAGGTTTAAGTTCAGAAAATAAGGACGAGTGAGGTGTCATGTGATTGCAACAAGCAGAATCTATAAGCCAGGAGGAAGGAGACATACCAAATAAAACTGAGAAAGAAGAGGAATAAGATGCATTACCAACCATACGAATGACATTGGCAATGATATTTTTAAGGTCATCTGTGGACATGGTGAAAATACGTTCTGAAGACTTAGACTGTGTAGAGACAGGAGCCATTGGTTGGACACTCAATATTAGCAACAGTAGCAGCAGAAATTGAAACAACTGATTTGTTGTGATAATAGCAAGTCTCAATATTGTGGCTAAAACATTTGCTGGATTGTCAGTGATGATTATCGCAAGAAGAAGAAGACTTGTCCTTATTCTTCATTTAGAAGCAAGATATGCGAAAATGGACTACAAAAATGAAATCTACACAAAAAACTGGATAAGGAGCACCTGGACTACAAAAAGTCAACTCTGGCCAAAAGTGAACGGTTAAACTTGGTCAAAGTCAACCGTCAAAAGAGAGAAGTCAATGGATGACATCAGCAGGCTAACTGGAGATGACATCAGCAGATGATGTGGCGCTGACGTAAGCAGGTGATGTCACCTAGGGCTGACATGGCAGTGATGCCGTCAGTAGGTAACCCAGCAACGCGTGGGGCGCATGAGGCGCGTGGATCAACTTCGTCGTAGCTTAGGGCAGCGTGTGAGGGCGCGTGGACTATCCGATGAAACCGATTCTTTTCTGATGATGCAGATTGGAGAAGGACAATTTTGATGGCATCGGCGGCAACAAGATTGGAGCTACCCTGGTGGTGTGTGAAGCACGTGGAATTATTTGCCGAAACGTTGACCAGCGCGTGGCGGCGCGTGGATGGTCAGATGTGGATGTTTGTGGCGGTGATGTGTAGAGCGATTGAAAATCTACACGGTGATATGTCTTATGTCCTAATCGGAAGTTAGAGGTGACAAATCCGATGATGGCAGTTGTTTTGGCGGCGGAGGAAGTGCTTTTGACGGTGGAGATTCGACCCTGAGGACCTCTGACGGCAGCGAAGCAGTCGGGTGAGGGCATTGAAAGGATTTACTGAACACAGAAGTTGAGGCAGCGGAAAATACCGACTAAACAAGATTGCAAGACATAAGAAAATTAGAGCTGTGGCTCTGATATCATATTAGAAATACTGAATAAATGTATTGTATTTCTCAAATGTAAGAATATACATGAGTGCCTTTATATAGGAGGCATATGAGTGCAATACAAGAAAGAGTGTAGTACAAGAATGTGTGCTATACAAGTAATCTAGTTGGGCCTAAAGCCCACAACACTATACACGTTAACAATTCACAAGTAGCATAAATCGACCATCACTTGGAACCAAAAGATAATCAGCAATATGGATGATAGAGAAACCCAATTATCGAGCTCCGGTACCAAATGCAGTGGTTGGATCACCTTCCCCTTCACCATAGGTCTCTCTCTCTCTCTCTCTCTCAAACACACAGAAATTGTTGGATCAATATGTTTCTTATTTCTATATATATCAAGCAAGGGTGGTGGCAGGCTTCACACTTGGAAGCAGGCCGACGGGGGATGGATATCAAACCTGATCGTATATCTAATTCAGGTGTTCAATGTGAAAAACATAAATGCTGCTCAGATTTCAAACATAACGAATGGTTGCACCAATTTGCTTCCGGTCATTGGAGCAATTGTTGCGGACTCTTTTTTAGGATTTTTTCTCTGTTGCTGCAATTTCTGCCTGTATCTCTTTGCTGGTAATACTCTTTACTTTGCTAGTACTTAACTACTCAATTTGTAACTTGGAGTGTTTTCTTTGGCAATAAAATTTTCTTTTAGATGTTTACCTAATTTATTTATGATAAGCTTTTTAATTGCTCATTTTATATAAATATAAATAAACTATTTTTAATCCATTTTCAACAAATAAACAAATAAGTTTAAGCAAAAAAAACCTATGTCCAAAGGAACCTACATCTGTAACATCCAAACCATTTTCCTTTGTAGGGCATAATTCTCTTAACCTTGACTGCAACACTTGATCATTTGAGACCTCAACCATGTGATAATGGATCAAGCTTGTGCACACCACCCTTAAAACTCCAATATGCGATCCTATACACAAGTTTAGCCCTGGCATGTATTGGATTCGGAGGTACACGATTTACCATAGCAACTATGGGAGCAAATCAATTTAATAATCCCAAGGATCAAGGGATTTTCTTTAAATGGTTTTTCTTCACTTTCATATTGCCGCTGTGGTAAGCACCATGGCCATTATCTACATTCAGGGTAACGTAAGTTGGAAATTGGGATTTGGCCTATGTGCGATTGGTAACTTCATTGGCTTGACCTTTCTCTTATTGGGAAACCGTTTCTACCTTCATGATAAGCCAAAAGAGAGCCCATTCACAAGTATAGTTCATGTCATTGTTGCCACAATTCAGAAATGGAAGGTGCCCCACTCATCCAAAATCGAAGATTACTACTACAGACATGACGGAATCTCAGAAATAGCTGCAGCTGCAACACCTAAAAAGAGTTTTAGGTAGGAAGTTGAGTCTTTCTTTGTTTTCTGGGATTAATTGAAATAGAGTTATTAACATTTGTAAACTTGGTCACTTTACTATTATCAATATTACATAAAACAACCACAAATACTTGACACGTGCCATCTTAGGAGAATACCACAAATACTTGACACGTGCCATCTTAGGAGAATGTATTTCATGCATCTAATATATATCCATTTCTAATAGTTTGTGAATCTCACATGATTATAGAATTTATATACTATGAAATGGAAGATGCATCTATTGAATACATAAGACATAATTATTGCAACATGGGAATTTTGAATGAAATTTAGTGTTCTTAGTATTGAACACTTTGTCCATTTAGTGTTCTGTTTTTAATGATCTCTCTCTCTCTCTCTCCTTTTTTTTTTTTTTTTTTTTTTTTTTTTTTTTTTTTTTTTTACGATAATCATTAATATCTTGAAATAGATGATGACCATTAATAGTTTGAAACATACAATTGTAAGCATATGGAGATCATTTGAATTCTCAAGTTTCATAATTGATTTGACATAATAATAGTATGACAGACATTTTCTAAGCCAAAACTTTATTTGACTAACTTCACTACTCAAACACACTCTCAATGTAGGTTCCTCAATCGAGCTCGGTGGCGGCGCCACCTTAAAAAATTTTATATAATAATTTAAAATTTTATATTTATTTACTTTTAAAAAAAAATTGGGACCACCCTGAATTTTTTTTATGCCAATAAAATTAAATTTTGGTCCATAATTTGAGCAACTTAACAATATATTGGGGTCTTTTAAGCAAAAAGGAAAAACTAAATACAACACAATTTTCAACATTTTATTATTTTTTATTACAGTATTATTTTTCCTCACTAAACATATATTACTTCTCATTTTTAATTATTTTTTCTTGTTTATTCTTAACCACACACGTCTTCTGTCTCCTCGATTTCTACACTTCATACTTTTAAATTTTATCACATCTTCATCTACACTTTTACATCTATGTTTTGTCTTCCTCCTTGTTCGTAATTTCTGTGTCTTCTACTAGTACTAGTGCGGTAGTGCCTCTTCTCAAGTTTTGAGTCTCAAATTTCTCAATACGATTTTTTTTTTAGTTGTACAGGTACCTTTGTTCATTTCTTTTATGTTCATTTTTTTTTTCCTTTTGAGGTTTTTTGGTTTATAGAATGCAAATTTGTTTTGGTTTTAAGAATATTTTTTTTTTTTTTTTAAGCACAAACTTCATGCCGACCGAATCTTGAATTTTGGTCGGTATTTACCAAAACACCAGAAATAGAGCAGAATGACCTGAAATTTTTTCCGAAGTGGAATAGAGTGGATTACTGTTCCAGTTTGTTTACCGGCACGATATTTTCCAGCCATTACGGCCAAAATAGAATGGAATTAATAATATTGAATCAAACCTAATTACCTAAAGGCTAAAAAGAAATAAGATTGTGTAATTTATGAACACCTGAACAAAATTCCTACAGCCGCCACTGATCGTGCTGCACTTAAAACATAAGGAGATGTTGGATTTGATGGTTTGATCGCAAAACCTTGGAGGATATGCACTGTACAACGTACAACAAGTAGAAGATCTCAAAACCCTTATTAGGATTTTCCCATTATGGTCATGAAATATATTCTTAGGTACCCCATAGGAGTCTTAACTAGTTTGACAATACTCCAAGCTTTAACTGTAACAATCTCACCCCACCTGTGTAGATATTGTCCGCTTTGGGGGTGGATTGTAGTGACCCAAAAAGGGGGTCTTGCATTCCATGGAATCCCACATCACCTAGGGAAGCACATGTGAATGTGTTTATAAGGAATGACCTCCCTTTAATGTGTAGAGGCCTTTTCCCCAGCACAACCTGGGGAAGAACAAAACCGTGAGGGGTATGAGACCCTAAAGCGGACAATATCTACACAGGTGGGGTAGGGTCATTACAGATCTGCAACGACCCTGCCCCACCAGTGTAGATATTGTCCACTTTAGGGCCCATAGGTAGCATTAAGATGAGATTTTTCCTAGGCCCATAGGTATGGAAAATTTGATTCTTAGTGTTTATATTTACTAGTTTTATGAATAAATTTTTATAGTAAATCCATGCATGATGCGCCTCTACCTATAGGAAGGTCGGATTTACTACTAAATTGACATTGGTTAATTTGGAATTAAAGTTTAAGTTTCATAGCATTAAAATTTATTTTATTTGGGTTTGTGGATCTATGTTTTGGTACTCATGTGGATGAATCACC
Source organism: Quercus lobata (assembly GCF_001633185.2). Taxonomy (NCBI): domain Eukaryota; kingdom Viridiplantae; phylum Streptophyta; class Magnoliopsida; order Fagales; family Fagaceae; genus Quercus; species Quercus lobata. The sequence goes on from NC_044904.1 coordinate 36,370,816, forward strand.
CATCTTATTGAATAAAATATGTCTATATTATTTTGTTTCCGTTGCACTCTGAATTTTGTCTTACATTTGGTATCAGAGTCATCCTTCATGCTATGTTGTTTAGTGATTTTAGTTTGAGAAATTTCTATTATTTCCAATCATGGTATATTTTTGTACCATCTACGGTTAAAGTTTGTATGCACTAATTTAATTTTGGGATGAAATTTAAGTTGTGCTGGATGCAAATATAAAGCATGTATACTTTAAATCCTAGAGAACAAGTTTTGTTTTGCATCTTTATTGGTATTTTCGTAATGAATTACCATTGAGTTTTGAGATTGGAAGAATCAATTTGAAATCCATAAGATTATTAACTATATAGAACTACATAGGTTCAAAAGTAGATATGTTATATCAATTTGTTTTTTCATTACATTTGCGACTCAAGGACATTGTTTTCTCTAAAATTGTCCACGTATTGTATATTACAAAATGCTAATGTGCACCAGTGGGTAATTCAACTATTTGGAATTGTTAATATTAAAGTGTTCATAAATTTGATTTTGATTTTGATATTCATCAAGTGCTCATCCAAGTATTTAAGTTTGTTTCCTGGATATAAAATCTTAATTATTTGGAAAATAATTTGTGATAGTATGGTGGCTTATATGACAAACATGCCTCAATAATTTGTACAATTTTCAATTGTAAATTGCTTTAGAGACTATTTTTGTGGATCCATATATTTGGCATGATAACATAAATGATCCTTATATTTAGGAAACCACAACATTTTACAATAAATTATGGGGATAAATGTGTTGCATGTAAGTTTGCAATTATTTCATAAAGTTTATTGTTACATATGAGATTTGGATCATTGAAGTGAGGGATTTGTTTAATTTAAGTGCATTTTAGGTTTCTTTGCACTTATCATGTATTGAAATTATTTCATGTCATTTTTTAGTGCATACTGTCATGATCAATATTAGGATTGGTTGATCTTTATGATGCTATTTGAAGTGATGAATATCAAAATGACATGGGAGTGGCCATAGCATCCTAAGCCATGATGATAATCACATCAAGAAATTTTTACAAGACTTCATTAGGATAAAGGCATCTAAGTGGCAATTAATTCATAAAGATAATGACTTGGCCCCATAGGGAGGTTATTATTTTTATGATTTAATTGGAATAAAATGGTGAATGTAGCATTAGGATGAGATTTTTCCTAGGCCCATAGGTATGGAAAATTTGATTCTTAGTGTTTATATTTACTAGTTTTATGAATAAAGTTTTATAGTAAATCCATGCACGATGCGCCTCTACCCATAGGAAGGTCGGATTTACTACTAAATTGACATTGGTTAATTTGGAATTAAAGTTTAAGTTTCATAGCATTAAAGTTTATTTTATTTGGGTTTGTGGATCTATGTTTTGGTACTCATGTGGATGAATCACACATCTTATTGAATAAAATATGTCAAATGAGAAACTAAGTACGAGGGTGGGAGTGATTTGATTGCTCAAGAGTAAGAACTTGGAAACTTATTCCTATATAAGGTTAAAGGTTTTGTGAAAGCTATTAATGTTAGTTTACAAGATCCATTAAGGTTTGACTCCCGATAAAATTTATACTTTGCAAAAGTTAGGCATATAGGTATCCCACTAATGGTATATAAAGGTTCACCAACTTTGTTGTGTCATTTGGTTGTACCGGGCACATTGTTAATCGATGTATATACCTTAAAATCAATGTGAGTAAATGCATCGTTTTTATGCCTAAATATGAATGACATACTACTTGGAAGTAGTGATTTGATTTTTGTCATGTAAGATATCTTATATGCTATGTAGCTATAAGACAGGCATTATGGATAGGTCTTAAGGTTGTCGATCTTATGATGAGACCTTTAAAGATTTTAAAGATAACTCAGCTATAATTTTCTTCTCTAAGGACAATGATTGTGAAAGCCGAAATAAAAATATCGACATAAAGTAACTTAGTCTAAGAGAGAGTTTTAAGAAATTGAAAGTGTCCATTGTGTTAAAATTATTGAGCTAATATTTGTTAATTTCATAACTAAAAGTTTGCCGGCAAAGCAGTATAAAAGTCTTTTGGACATATGGAGCCTGTTAGCTCATTTAGTGTTTAATTTCTCTCTAATTATTCTATGTTTTGGACACATATTTGGTTATTTTTGGAGAAGAAAATATATGATTTTTATTTTGTGCACATAAAGTATATATATAAAGTTTATTTAATCCATGGGGATAAATAAAGAACAATATATCCGTAGGGATGTTTAGAGGAGGACCCGAATGGCTAATAGGTAGTCCATTATAAAGAATTAATGGCCCATAAAGTACTCATGTAAGGATTACCATACATTATAATACATGGAAGGAAGTACTCATTATAATTAAGGGTATTACCGCCATGATTCATGTATTGGATTTTTTATTTGAGTGGGAGCATTTCACAACTAGTGACATGGATGATATCATGGCTATAGCATAGTGATAATCACTTATTGAGTTATTTAAATTTCATGTGGGTCAAGTGGGAGAATGTAGGATTATATCTCCTTAAAGAGAATTTTATGTGGCCCACATTTGAGTGAAGATGAAACTCATGTCTTAAGTTTCTTATGTCATGTCTTAAGTTTCCTATTTGTGAAAGTTACATGTTAGATGTAACATCCTTTAGTAACTCTCAAATGGTGTAACCCATTTGGTTAATAAACACCATGAAGTTACAACTTTTAAACTCCTTGATGGAAGGAGAGTTATGGAAATCTTCATTTAAAAGGGTCCTTAGTCTATCCTATGTATATAGCCTGTCTCCATCAAAAGGATATATGAAAAGTAAAGGTCATAGACTAGAAGACACCTTTTATAAACACTATTATCATATAGTGAGTCTTCTTTTTCTCCAAACACTTAAGCAAATGTAGCAGGAGGTATGTTTATGTTTGTTTTGATTCCGCTGCACTCTGAATTTTGTCTTACATTGATACCAAATGTAAGACAAAATTCAGAGTGCAGCGGAAACAAAATAATATAGACGCCTTTTATAAACACTATTATTATAGTGAGTCTTCTTTTCACCAACTTTGTTGTGCCATTTGGTTTTACTGGGCACATTGTTAATCGATGTATATACCTTAAAATCAGTGGGAGTAAATGCATCGTTTTTATGCCTAAATATGAATGGCATACTACTTGGAAGTAGTGATTTGATTTTTGTCATGTAAGATATCTTATATGCTATGTAGCTATAAGACAGGCATTATGGATAGGTCTTAAGGTTGTCGATCTAATGATGAGACCTTTAAAGATTTTAAAGATAACTCGGCTATAATTTTCTTCTCTAAGGACAATGATTGTGAAAGCCGAAATAAACATATCGACATAAAGTAACTCAGTCTAAGAGAGAATTTTAAGAAATTGAAAGTTTTCATAGTGTTAAAATTATTGAGCTAATATTTGTTAATTTCATAACTAAAGGTTTGTCGGCAAAATAGTATAAAAGTCTTTTGGACATATGGAACTTGTTAGCTCATTTGGTGTTTAATTTCTCTCTAATCATTCTATATTTTGGACACATATTTGGTTATTTTTGGAGAAGAAAATATATGATTTTTATTTTGTGCACATAAAGTATATGTATTAAGTTAGATATATCTCTAGAGATGTATAAGGATGATATATCCGTGGGGATGTATAAAAGAGGACTCGAATGGCTAATAGATAGTCCATTCATAAAGAATTCATGGCTCATAAAGTACTCACATAAGGATTACCATACATTATAATACATGGAAGGAAATACTCATTATAATTAAGGGTATTACAGCCATGATTTGTGTATTGGATTCTTTATTTGAGTAGGAGCATTTCACAATTAGTTGACATGAGTAATATCATGGCCATGTTAAAGTTAATATCATTTATCAAGTAATGTCAAGTGGGCCAAGTGGGAGAATGTAAGATTTTAAGAAAACTTTATGTGGGCCACATTTAAATAATAAATGAAAATTCATGTCTTAAAGATTTTATTTGTGAAAGACGTTATGGTGAATAACAATTTCTAAGTAACTCTCATTTGGTATAACTCATTTGGTTAATAAACACCTTGAAGTTACTAGTTTTAAACTCCTTGATGGAAGGAGGGTTATGAAACAAATCTTAATTTAAAAGGGTCCCTAGTCTAGCCTCTATATATAGCCTGTCTCCATCAAAAGGAAATATGTAAGTTAAAGGCCATAAACTAGAAGACCCTTTTATATACACTATCATCATATAGTGAGTCTTATTTTCTTCAAAAACTTAAACAACTATGGCTGGAGGTATGTGTATTTTATTCCGCAACTTTAAATTTATCTTACATTTGGTATCAGAGCCATCCTTCATGCTATGTTGTTTAGTGATTTTAGTTTGAGAAATTTCTATTATTTCCAATCATGGTATATTTTTGTACCATCTACGGTAAAAGTTTGTATGCACTAATTTAATTTTGGGATCAAATTTAAGTTGTGTTGAATGCAAATATAGAGCATGTATACTTTAAATCCTAGAGAACAAGTTTTGTTTTGCATCTTTATTGATATTTTTGTAACAAATTACCATTGAGTTTTGAGATTGGAAGAATCAATTTGAAATCCATAAGATTATTAACTATATAGAACTACATAGGTTCAAAGGTAGATATGTTATATCAATTTGTTTTTTCATTACATTTGCGACTCAAGGACATTGTTTTCTCTAATCGTAAATTGTCCACGTATTGTATATTACAAAATACTAATGTGCACCAATGGGTAATTCAACTAAAATACATGCCAAGACACTTAAAGTGTTCATAAATTTGATTTTGATTTTGATATTCATCAAGTGCTCATCCAAGTATTTAAGTTTGTTTCCTGGATATAAAATCTAAATTATTTGGAAAATAATTTGTGACAGTATGGTGGCTTATATGACAAACATGCCTCAATAATTTGTACAATTTTCAATTGTAAATTGCTTTAGAGACTATTTTTGTGGATCAATATATTTGGCATGATAACATAAATGATCCTTATATTTAGGAAACCACAACGTTTTACAATAAATTATGGGGATAAATGTGTTGTATGTAAGTTTGCAATTATTTCATAAAGTTTATTGTTACATATGAGATTTGGATCATTGAAGTGAGGGATTTGTTTAATTTAAGTGCATTTTAGGTTTCTTTACACTTATCATGTATTGAATATTATTTCATGTCATTTTTTAGTGCATACTGTCATGATCAATATTAGGATTGGTTGATCTTTATGATGCTATTTGAAGTGGTGAATATCAAAATGACTTAGAAGTGGCCATAGCATCCTAAGCCATGATGATAATCACATCATGAAATTTTTACAAGACTTCATGAGGATAAAGGCATCTAAGTGGCAATTAATTCATAAAGATAATGACTTGGCCCTATAGGGAGGTTATTATTTTTATAATTTAATTGGAATAAAATGGTGAATGTAGCATTAAGATGAGATTTTTCCTAGGCCCATAGGTATGGAAAATTTGATTCTTAGTGTTTATATTTACTAGTTTTATGAATAAAGTTTTATAGTAAATCCATGCATGATGCGCCTCTACCCATAGGAAGGTCGGATTTACTACTAAATTGACATTGGTTAATTTGGAATTAAAGTTTAAGTTTCATAGCATTAAAATTTATTTTATTTGGGTTTGCAAGCCTAACTTTATTTGGCCATATCATTGATGAGATTTGAAGTCTACAATCCAGTTTATTGTTTTCTTGTTTCTAGCATGTAAAAAGGGGGCAACAAGCTTGCTCATGCCCTTGCTAGACGAGCAATTTCATCTGCTAATACTGATATCTGAGTAGAAGAGCTAACTAATGAATTGGAGGATGTATTCCATTTTGATTTCATTCATCAATAAAACTTTACTCACCTTTCTCTCTCTCTCTCTCTCAAAAAAAAAAAAAAAAAAAAATATTTTCTATTACTTTAGTTCAATCAAAGCCACGTCACCATCAAAAAAAAAAAAAAAAATTACGCCACCATCAAAAAAATAAAAAAAAAATCAAATCAAAGCCACGCCCACTTGAGAGCAACCCCAATTAGTATCCCATTGTGGATGCTGTGCGTCGCAGTGACAGAAGAAATTCTTGAAAGTATAATGCTAGTTGGAAAATGAAATATTTCTACCATCTACCATACCAACCAAAATTGAATGGTTTAAACATCCTTCACAATGAAATTGAATGGTTTAAACATTGAATAAGGCAACAAAATTTCATCATGAAGCAATGAAATGAGTTCTTGCTTTGAAAATGTTGATTGAACTTACTCTACGTTGTTTCATTGTATTAAGTTTTCAATTGTTTGATGTAATAAAAAAAATTTCAAGCACAAATAATCAACTGACCAAAATTTTGGATTTTCGGTCAATGAAAAACATTTTTGGATTTGACCAAATTTAACGATAAAAGAAAATACGGTGAATTCGCACTACCCATACAGCACTACAAGTGCACGCAATCATTACGTACCACTATCCTTTAATGTGGTCACCTCTGATAATTTTACGCACTATCACCTGAAATCTAAAACTAAAAGATCAGGACTCAAATTTCGTAAAAAAAATAATGAGAGTGATCTAGACTAAAGAAGTTGAAAGTGGAGGGAAGAACTACAGGTAAAGCTTTTTCAATTGAACATGGTAAACACGAGAGGTCCCATTTTAATAGCCAAGCTTTTTCAATTGGGTTTTTTGGCATTGCTTTCCACTGTATCCTACTCCATTCTGGTTAATGGGGAACCCAAAGGTTTAATCCATCCATCAAGAGGCATCAGACAAGGAGATCCCATCTCCCCATTCCTATTCCTATTATGCACAGAAGGGTTTCATGGCCTACTCAGTCAAGCAGCTGCACATGGTGATATTAGAGGCTATTCTTTATCTAGAAATAGTCCTCGCCTAACCCATCTCTTTTTTGCAGATGATAGCCTCCTGTTTTGCAGGTCCACAATTCAAGAATGTCAAAAAATCCTTGAAATTCTTGATACTTATGGCAGGTGTTCGGGTCAACAGATTAATAGGAATAAGACTACTATATTCTTCAGCAAATCCACTGATGAGGACACAAGGAACCACATTAAGCTTGCATTGGGAGTGGAGGAAATAAGACAATACGAGAAGTACCTTGGTCTTCCATCTCTTGTTGGGAAAAATAAAAAGGCCAGCTTCAACTACATTAAAGAAAGAGTATGGAGGAAAATTCAAGGGTGGAAAGAGAAGCTCTTATCACAAGCAGGAAGGGAAATCCTAATTAAGGCCGTGGTTCAAGCAATTCCAAGCTACACCATGAACTGTTTTAAACTCCCTCTGGGTCTATGTGCAGAAATTGAAAGCCTAATAAGAAAGTTTTGGTGGGGTCAGAAAGGAGACAGGAGGAAGATTCATTGGGTCAAATGGGAAACTCTGTGCCTCCCAAAATCTGAAGGGGGTATGGGATTCAAAGACTTGGCCCTATTCAATGATGCACTACTTGCAAAACAAGCATGGAGGCTTTTGCACAATCAGAATTCCTTATTTTATAGGGTATTCAAATCCAAATTCTTCCCGGATTGCTCGATTTTGGAGGCCTCAAATTCTCATTCAGGATCTTATGCTTGGCAAAGTATCCTAAAAGGGCGGGATGTTTTGTTGAAAGGTGCTAGATGGAGAGTAGGAAGTGGGGAGTCCATTAGTGTGTGGCTTGATGCATGGCTACCATCATTGGAGCACCCACGAATACAATCACACATTGTTGAAGGATTTGAAGATATCAAGGTAAAAGACCTCATAGAGCCGGAGACACACAGCTGGGATGATAATCTCATTCAAGGTTTGTTCAACAACCAGGAGGTAAACTTGATAAAGAGTATTCCCTTATGCACTACCCCTGTTACGGATACAATCACATGGCCTTTCAATGCTTCGGGTTCTTACACTGTGAAATCTGGATATAAATTCTTAGCCAAAGGTGAGCTCCACAATCAATCAACTACCCCTTCAGACCACAACAGTGAACTATGGAAGCTAATATGGAGTCTTGAGGTCCCAAACAAAATTAAAAATTTTGTGTGGAGGTCAAGCAGAGATGCAATCCCAGTAAAGAAAAACCTGAAGAAGAGAAAGATTTTGAATGATGACATCTGCGAACAATGTGGACAAGCTGAAGAATCAGTACTACACGCAGTTTGGGAGTGCTCAAAACTATCTCCAATTTGGGACGCTGTACCTGACTCTGCATGTCGTCAAACTCACTCATTTGCAAATATAAAGGACCTACTTCTTTATGTCTCAAAGGCGGGCAGCAAGGTGGATTTACTGGTGGCCATCATGTGGAACATATGGTATCGTAGAAACCAGCTGAGGTTGAACAAGGATTATCCCATATCCCAGGTACTTCAAACTGCTCAACAATGTTTGCTGGCTTACACAAAGGAAAACAGAGTGCAAAGAACTCAGATGAACTCCCCAACACCAACCAGAGTTGCTTGGCATCCCCCACCTGATGGATGCGTGAAAATTAACTTCGACGGAGCAACTTTCAAAGACATCAATAAGGCTGGTCTTGGAATCGTTATTCGGGATGGTTTTGGACAGGTAATGGCTTCCCTATCTGAGCAGATTCAACTCCCTTACTCATCGGACCTGGTTGAAGCGATGGCAGCGGCAAAAGCCATCTATTTTGCTGCAGAACTTGGCTTCTCTAGTTACGTGTTGGAAGGTGACTCAGAATTGATTATTAAGGCACTAAAGAAGGAGGAAGACTCCCTTGCACCCTTTGGTCACATCCTAGCTGCAGCCAAAACCTCAACAGATGTCAGTTGTATTTCATTTTCCCATATTCGTAGACTTGGCAATTCTGTTGCTCACAACCTTGCAAAACATGCACGACATGTTGCGGGTTTAAAGGTGTGGATGGAGGATGTTCCTCCACACCTCTATCATGTATTATTAACCGATCTTGGTTGATTTTCTTAATGAAATTCCAGTTTTGTTTCTCAAAAAAAAAAAAAAAAAAAAAAAAAAAGAAATTTAGTAATTTTAGGACCATACATTTACCACACCATTATTCATAACTATCTTATGTGTCTGATTGTCACTAATTATTTATTACTTTCACATTAACCATAATTTTTAGCCATCATTCATGGCTTACCACGTTAAAATTGTAATAAAAAAAAAAGTAATCCTATAATTTTTTTTCAAAAGTTATCCTTGTGGATTTTTTTTTTTTTTTTTAGACAATTTCAACTTATAGCATCTGCTCGTGATGATAGTTCTTTAAGTAGGCATAGTCGTTCGCTTTGCCAATAGATATTTTGGCCCTTCGAGCATTATAATGCAAATTGTCCTATGCTGTATTCTTATAAACTGTCCAAAAATAATATTGTGGGGCCCAATAATTTATGGGCCAGGCCCACTTGCTCATGGGGAGTCCAAAGGCCCAAGCCGAAAAAGGTGATGGCCCGAGCTCAAAAATATAAGGCAAAAATGGCCCGGAGACGCAGCCGAGGACAGTCTAATCCTCGGCAGACCCAAAGCTCCCTTGAGAAGAGGGGTAAAAAAGAGATATAGGAACAAATTTGTAAGGAGATCTAAAATATCTTGGGGGAAGTTATCCTTACTACCCTTCCCAGATAAGACTCTGCACCTGACAGAGCCGTATTCTTCAGCTTTATCAACCATCCCCAACAATTCTGGGATTGGACTGATGGGACAAATGTCAGTCTTGTAAAGGTTGACCCTACACATGGACGAGGGATAGCGAACGCAGGCTGGTATAAAAGAAGAAGTAAGTGAATCTGGTAAGGGAGTCCCATCCCACCTCCAAAAAAGAAAGACTACATGGGTGAGAACACCTCAACAACACTTGACTTCACCGAAAAAGCCCATCGTTGGGTAACCGGGGTAAGACCTTAATGGTCCTCGGACCAAGTCCGAGGAGTCCCATCCCATAGGGTGCGACGCCGTAGGGCTTAAATGTTCAAGCCCAACTCCTTTTTCTACATGAATTCCTCTAAAACCAAGACCGGGCATCGCCCCGTGACCAACGGCTAGTTTTTCAAGCCCACTCTCTACAAATCATATTGTGAGGGATCTTTCATGTGCGAGCCCAACATCATTATTGGGCCGCAAAAGAATTGTGTCCTTACAATTGGCGCCGTCTGTGGGAAACTTGCGCGTTGGCGCGGGTGGCGTTGGAGTCAACTCTCTAGCAAGCAGAAATTCCTGGGGTTTCCTCTGTCTCCGGCGACATACAGTTGCTGCTCCAGCATAAACTTCTGCTAGGGGCTACGCCTTGCAGTGCCAAGGGCGTGGGCATCTCTAGGGGCTTCCGGCCTCAAGTCAACTTTCCCCGCCCTGGTATAGGGGCTTATGGTAAAAAAATAAACCAAGTAAAAAAAAAAAAAAAAAAAAAAAAAAAGGCAAAAGCACAAGTTTTGGACAGAACCAAGGCCTTGCATGGTCCTCGGACTCAAGCCTATGGGGAAACCAAGTACATATAAAAAAAAGCACAAGTTTTGGACAGAACCAAGGCCTTGCATGGTCACGGACTCAAGCCTATGGGGAAACCAAGTACATAAAAAAAAAAAAAAAAAAAAAAAAAAAGCACAAGTTTTGGACAGAACCAAGGCCTTGCATGGTCCTCGAACTCAAGTCTATGGGGAAACCAAGTACATAAAAAAAAAATCAATCAAATCACAAGTTTTGGACAAAACCAAGGCCTTGCATGGTCCTCGGACTCAAGCCTTTGGGGAAACCAACTACTTGTAAGGAAAAACTACATTACATGCACTTTAGGATTTATCCGAGGAAAACTCTCCATTAACAATTGGGTTAGTTCCTAAATAGCGAGGATTCTCAAGTCTGCTTTCGGATCTGCAGCACCAAAGGAACTGATGTGATACGGTGCAATATATTACCCAAAAGCACAATCAAAGTCCCTCGCTACTCGGCTACCCTCTCGGACGAATTATTTAGGGTTTATCGTTCTCGGACATTGGTCTAGCATGCATCGCGCAGCACTCAGCGGTTATCCCGGTTAGTTCCAAGAGTTTAATTTATTGAGGATTACCATTGTTATACTTGATAATATTTGTGAGTTTAAACCAGTAGGAATCTGTGTTAAGGCATTTTTATGCCCGGAATATCATTAAGGGCAAGCTTACATTTAATATTCATGCGCAAAGTAGTTGTTGTGGAGAAGAAAAGTATGTATAAAGAAATAGACACATCTTTTATTAAGACAAAGGAACAGTACAGTGTACAATGAAAAGCTGAAACAAGCTTACATTGAAGCTAACTGCGTAAGTAAAGAAAGATACAAGAGAGTGAAGATAAAGCCGAAGAGGTAGCACAGAGGAGAGGTTGGCTACTGCCTCGAGACCTTATTCCTCCTCAATGCTTTTGCACGCCCATAACTCAGGCAGCAAAAGAACCCGACTTAAGCCTCACACCGCTGAGGAAAAGATGCAGGGAGCCGGAAGCTGAGGAGCCTTCACCAAAAATTTGCCTGCGACAAGGCAGAGGCGCTGGAGGGGGAGAATCTTTCTTCTGACACACCAAAATTCTGGCATGAACAGAACCTGCTTCGGATTTTGACTAAAAGAGGGAGAAACACCCTTTCCCCTCTGTCGAACTGGAATATTCTCTTGAATTTATGCCTCCTTTGCCCGTACCTCACTATCTGGAGTTTCAGGAGGACACGACGCCTTTGTGGCGGAGAGAGTTCCTTTGCCCCAACCCTCGCCTCAAACATGATGTACTGGGAGAGGAGACTGAAGGATTTGTGCGAAGGTAAAGCAACTTTCTCTCCTATTTATTTAAAAGATAAGGTGGTGGCATTTAATTCACGCAGCGTCCCAAGGAACGCTACAGACAAAATGTCTCCGGCTCGATTTCTAATGCCATCTGCAACCCTGAGATTAAAGGAGCCTCGTGAAGGCGCACCTCGAACACTGGGACGCCAAAAAGTACCGCGTGACCTAAGACTACGGAAATACCTCCTAATTTATGGGCCCAGTAAATTCGCGGCCCAGGCCCGTTCAGCATAGGGGCCCAAGGACAGAACCAAGGCCTTGCATGGTCCTCGGACTCAAGCCTATGGGGAAACCAAGTACAAAAAAAAAGAAAGAAAATTACAAGTTTTGGACAGAACCAAGGCCTTGCATGGTCCTTGGACTCAAGCCTATGGGGAAACCAAGTACAAAAAAGGAAAATTACAAGTTTTGGACAGAACCAAGGCCTTGCATGGTCCTCAGACTCAAGCCTATGGGGAAACCAAGTAAAAAAAAAAAGAAAATTACAAGTTTTGGACAGAACCAAGGCCTTGCATGGTCCTCGGACTCAAGCCTATGGGGAAACCAAGTACAAAAAAGGAAAATTACAAGTTTTGGACAGAACCAAGGTCTTGCATGGTCCTCGGACTCAAGCCTATGGGGAAACCAAGTACAAAAAAGGAAAATTACAAGTTTTGGACAGAACCAAGGCCTTGCATGGTCCTTGGACTCAAGCCTATGGGGAAACCAGTACAAAAAAAGGAAAATTACAAGTTTTGGACAGAACCAAGGCCTTGCATGGTCCTCGGACTCAAGCCTTGGGGAAACCAAGTACAAAAAAAAAAAAAAAAAAAAAAAAAAAAAAAAAAAAAAATTTACAAGTTTTGGACAGAACCGAGGCTTTGCATGGTCCTCGGACTCAAGCCTATGGAGAAACCAAGTACAAAAAAGGAAAATTACAAGTTTTGGACAGAACCAAGGCCTTGCATGGTCCTCGGACTCAAGCCTATGGGGAAACCAAGTACAAAAAAGGAAAATTACAAGTTTTGGACAGAACCAAGGCCTTGCATGGTCCTCGGACTCAAGCCTATGGGGAAACCGAGTACAATAAAGAAATCCTACAAGTTTTGGACAGAACCAAGGCCTTGCATGGTCCTCGGACTCAAGCCTATGGGGAAACCGAGTACAATAAAGAAATCCTACAAGTCTTATACAGAACCAAGGCCTTGCATGGTCCTCGGACTCAAGCCTATGGGGAAACCGAGTACAATAAAGAAATCCTACAAGTCTTATACAGAACCAAGGCCTTGCATGGTCCTCGGACTCAAGCCTATGGGGAAACCAAGTAAAAAAGAAAGAAAGAGAGGAAAGTTACAAGTTTTATAACTGCTCGGATGGGAAAAGTCCCCGGCTCAGATACTGAAATGTTAAGGCCAATAAAAGTGTTAGGATGATGGTGGGGCACTCCACTATTCGGTAGCCTAAGGGGGCTGTTCATTTTTGCGGGTGATATGTCTTCGAACGATTACTTCCTACACCGCATAAATCATCCAGTTCTAATCTCGGCATTGTTTCGGGCAAGTATCGTTATTCACAGGTACGCATTGCGAAGTCAAGCAATTCTGTTAAAGTGGTGGTGACTTCTTTTTATTAGCAAGTATTTTGGCCTTAGTTGTCATCGATTCAAATGCTATATTATTGTGCCGAGCAGCGTTTGCAAGTTTGTAAAAACATAGAGACAAAACATGCGAAGTAAAATAATAACAATTTTTATTAATATGAAAAATTATTACAACGTACAAAAAGGGGCTCAAACAAGCCTATACAAAAGGTGAGCTGCCGAGGCAACACTAACATTCGCAGTCCAGATAAGTAAACAGTCAGGTGTCTTTTAAACTCGTCTTCAAAATCTCTCCAATCTCTGCCTCAGTATTGCTCATATTGAAAGAAGAACCTTCTTTGGAAAAAGATGAAGGAGAAGGAAGAAGAATTTGAAGGAAAAGGAAGAAGAAGATGGAGGAGATGAATGAAGAAGATGGAGGACATGAGTAAGAGAAGGAGGAGAAGAAGAGGGGAAGAGATGAAAAGAAAGAGAGAGGAGCAAAAGAGGGAGAAGGACAGCACCAGGACGGAGCTGGTGCTGGGAAGACTAAGAGAGGAAGGCGGAGGAGGGCACCAGTGAACAAAGAGAGGAAGAAGCAGAGGCACTTGGCCCCTACCTCAGTCCTGACTCCTAACACACTGGTGCCATGTTAGGTATGCTCGTGAGAAGCCGGGTGGTGCTGATAGTGGGTGTTCTCGACTCAGTCACGACGAAAGTTTGACGTGACGAGCCCCTGCTTCGGATTTTGGCTGAAAGGGAGGTGGGGCAAATCTTAAGTCTCCGCCATCCTTGCCCTGACCGAGCCATTTCGAGCTTTATTAGAACATGATGTTTTGAGGAGGGGTATGGTTCCTTCATCACTCGTTATGGTAAACGTATTTTGATGTGGGGAATAACAATTGGGTTAAGTGAACGCTAAGGGAGGTTGAGGGTTTCAGATCTCAGAAAGATGGAAGGGTGTCTGCACGAAAGTGATGGCTTCCTACTTGCCTTCTTATAGGAAGGGAAAAACGGAAGATATTAAATTCATTCAGGTTTCCAAAAGAATCTGAAGAATAAAGATGTGTTCGTTCCACTTCCCCACCTCATCAGATGAGCCGCCGGACGTAAATGAGCCTCGTAAAGGGAAGTCATTAAAGGCGCATCTTGGACAGCCAAACGGCAGGAGCGGGTCACGAGCAAATTAAAGGGAATACCTTGTAAACCGGTGAGTTTCCTGGACAGGTGGAAAACCGCCCACATTAATGCAGGGCTGAATTAAATAAGCCATACTAAAGGCCCGGGTTTGCCAAAACCCTCCCTTCCAACCAAGAAGTCGGATAGCAGGGTTTTGAGGGGCTATTGTGGGGCCCAATAATTTATGGGTCAGGCCCACTTGCTCATGGGGAGTCCAAAGGCCCAAGCCGAAAAAGGTGATGGCCCGAGCTCAAAAATATAAGGCAAAAATGGCCCGGAGACGCAGCCGAGGACAGTCTAGTCCTCGGCAGACCCAAAGCTCCCTTGAGAAGAGGGGTAAAAAAGAGATATAGGAACAAATTTGTAAGGCGATCTAAAATATCTTGGGGGAAGTTATCCTTACTACCCTTCCCAGATAAGACTCTGCACCTGACAGAGCCGTATTCTTCAACTTTATCAACCATCCCCAACAATTCTGGGATTGGACTGATGGGACAAATGTCAGTCTTGTAAAGGTTGACCCTACACGTGGACGAGGGACAGCGAACGCAGGCTGGTATAAAAGAAGAAGTAAGTGAATCTGGTAAGGGAGTCCCATCCCACCTCCAAAAAAGAAAGACTACATGGGTGAGAACACCTCAACAACACCTGACTTCACCGAAAAAGCCCATCGTTGGGTAACCGGGGTAAGACCTTAATGGCCCTCGGACCAAGTCCGAGGAGTCCCATCCCATAGGGTGCGACGCCGTAGGGCTTAAATGTTCAAGCCCAACTCCTTTTTCTACATGAATTCCTCTAAAACCAAGACCGGGCATCGCCCCGTGACCAACGGCTAGTTTTTCAAGCCCACTCTCTACAAATCATATTGTGAGGGATCTTTCATGTGCGAGCCCAACATCATTATTGGGCCGCAAAAGAATTGTGTCCTTACAAATATCATTGAATTTTTTTTTTATAAAAAAAATGATAATAAGACCCATTATAACTATATCGTTATGTTAAATTTAATTTTCATTGCACTTAGTTTTTGCAGTATGGTTATTCCCATCACATTTTAATTGAACTTCGCATGAAATTGGAGTAATTAAGTCACTGGTGAATTATGAGAAAGTTTATAATTTACCCTTGTACTGTCAATGTTGTTAGGGTGAATTATGAGAAATTTTATACACACAACAAATTTGACCCCAAAAAAAAATGTTTATAGGCATATAACAGGTGTCAAGTAAAAAAGTGATATAAATGATAAATCAAAATAAAAACTTGCTAAGATGACTATTGTAAAAAAAAGGTTGGGAACTTCTTTTTTGTAGGTATATAATTACTTGTGAATTATAGGATGGGAAATTAAAGTGGTAGTTGTTGTATCAATTTTAACGCAGGTTGTTGGCAGCTGGTGCAATAAAAGGTAAAAGCAACACCTTTTTTTTTTTTTTTTTTTTTTTTTTTTTTGAATGGGTAAAAACAAAGCTGAATTCAGCTGATCATCATGCAATAAAAAAGTAAAAACTAAGCTCAATTCTGCACTCATCAACCTTCATTCCACGTCACCATTGAATTCAGGTGAATGGATAGCATATATTATACAACCAAACTTTCTAGTGAAAACTCCTAAAACCAATCAACGCATGTCTTACTTCAATTATCGCTGTCCATTTCAAGGTTACTTCAATTATCAACTAATAATAGTATATGAACAGCATTTTTTGTCTCCTATACAGTAAAATCATGTGATATTACTGTTTATGTACAGAAAAAAAAAAAAAAAAGTTTGAAAATGCAAAACGTGAACACCACGCTCAGTTGAATCCAAATGGGTACAATACTTGTCAAAATTTCTGTGTCACGTCTTTTCTTAATCAACAAAACCAAGCAACAGATGTTGAGTGGTGGGATCCCATATGGACCTACTTTTCGACATTATTTATCTAAGCTTCTGTACAAGTTGTTATGTGCAACATTTAGAATCACAATGGCAGCAAATGAATTCCAAGAGTCCAGCTACGCCATAGAAGGGAGACACTCCTCCAATGAAAAAGCACAAATGTCAGATACTCACAGCAAACGTGGTGGTTGGATCACCTTCTCCTTCATCACAGGTTTGTCTCTCAGTCACAACTTTATTGCTCAAAACATGTTTGCATGTTTGTCATGAAAATAGCTGAGAAATGTATTTTGGAACAGCATTTGCAAAAAGTTAGACCGTTTGGTAACATTGTTTGTATTTTTAAAAAATACGTGTGAATGAAAAAATATGTAGAAATACATATAATGTTGTTTAAACTACCATACCAAATGGCCCCTTGATTTTCCTGGTATCTGTATCCCATGTTCAGTTCAATTTATATGAGACAAACATGTCTCCAATTTCTGGTCTTGTATTTTTCTTAGAACATTTGAGAACAGAACCAAATATGCCAAAATCCAGGGACACTGATTGGCTTGACACTTGCTGCTGGAGGATGGGGAACGAACTTTGTTGTATATCTGATTGAAAAATTCCATTTCAAGAGCATCGTCGCTACTCAAATAGGAAACATTGTTAATGGCTCCACCAGTCTATTTCCAGTCCTGGCAGCAATCATTGCAGACTCCATGTTAGGCTGTTACTCTGTCATCTGGATTTCTTCTTCTCTCTCTTTCCTGGTAATGTTCTTAATCTGTTTTGCTATTAAGGGTATTGGAAAATCGTATTACACTCACTGTGTGGCAGTGTGTAACAAAGAGCGTGTAACTATTAGATACTACTGAACAGTTTACTTATACCCAAAGTACAAACTCACTAGGTGCCTAGTGAAATTTATTTTAATTGAAAAACGGATTACGAAACAAGCTCTACTGTAGTAGCCTAGTAAACAGTGTTTGTGCACAAAAAAATATTTGTTGAATTTTCATGATTCCAGCACTACCTTTTATTTGATTTGTTATCATTCATTTCTAGACTACTAATATATAATTATAATATTTTGACTAGAAGATTGGATAGTTAAAATGCATCTATGCTTACATGGGAAACAAATAATTCTAGCCACCTCATCATGTTAGCCTTACCCTCAAATAACCAAGAATGTTCCGAAATTATTCCTAACTAAAGTTGACACTACCGACACTTGCAGGGCATACAACTTTTAGCCTTGACAGCAGCGCTCAAATCCTTGAGGCCACAAACATGTGTAAATGGACCAAGCTTGTGCCCAATGCCTACAAAAATCCAATTTGCTGTCCTATATATGGGTATAGTTCTAGCATCAATTGGGCAAGGTGGTACACGCTTTACTATAGCTGCAATGGGAGCAAACCAATTTGACAATGCAAAAGATCAAGCGATTTTCTTTAACTGGTATGTGGTCATTTTGTATGCCTCTGCCGTGTTAGGTTCAACAGTAATCGTCTATATTGAGGACAGTTTTAGTTGGGCCTTGGGGTTCGGCATATGTGTTGTGGTTACTCTCATAGGCTTAGCCATTTTCCTGTTGGGAAATCGTTACTATCGACATATTAAGCCTCAAGGAAGCCCCTTTACAAGCTTAGCTCGTGTTATTGTTGCTGCGACTAGGAAAAGAAAGATCCCAATTTCATCAAAAAGTGGGGATTACTACAGTGAGCAACTTGGGAAAGTGGAGAAGGTGGTTGCAGTGCCCACCGAAAGTTTCAGGTAAAAATTGTAATTGCATAAAATCTCAAACTTCCTAAGTTAAAAACCGTTGTAAGAGATCACAAATAAAACAAAAACAGAAAAATTAGCTTGGCGCCCACTTAATACCATTATCTAAAATTTAAACTTAGAACCCCATAAAAAATATAATAAAAAAAAAAGTCACAAGATGTTGGAAAATATACCTATGAAAAACAAGTTTTGATTTAACAATATAAACCCTAAAAATTAGTAATGAAAAAAATAAATAAATAGAGTAAAAAAAGACTGAATTAAACTATAGCAATATAGCAATTTCTTGAAGTTGGAGAGGCCTACAGGCTGCTCCAGTAGTCATTGTGCATGCCCAACAGCACATTAAGTGTTTGTTTGGCAAACTCAACGGGCTGAACAGAAATTGGGCAAGATGATATGGCCCAAGAAAGATATAAACAGGTCTAAACCCAACCCAATTTAAGCCCCTCACAAACACCTAACTCATAATCTTCCAATTACCACTTAAGTTGTGCTATGGTTTATAAACAGATATGAAGACTATCTCTAACCAATGTGGGATACAAAGCAAAGGTTTAGCGTTTGAAAGTTGAAACACACACACTTCAATACAAGAATCATACTAATTGCTTTATAAGAAAAATTTTATTTTGATTAATTATTATGAGCTAAGAAAACTTGATAATGCCATTGCTCAAAGCAGGTTCCTAAACCGCGCAGCATTGAAAACCGAAGGAGACACCAACTCAGACAGCTCCATTGCAAAACCATGGAGGCTGTGCTCAGTACAACAAGTTGAGGACCTCAAATCTTTGATTAGAATATGCCCAATACTGTCAAGTGGCATTTTCTTGAGCACCCCTATAGGGGTCCTAACGAGCTTGACAGTCCTACAAGCTCTAACTGTGGATCGCCACCTTGGACCACATTTCAAAATCCCAGCAGGAACCGTGGTAGTGTTTACACTAGCCTCCACAGCCATCTCTCTCACTCTCATCGACCGGATCCTCTATCCTATTTGGCAGAAGTTGTCGCATCAGTCTCCTACGCCTCTCCAACGGATAGCACTTGGTCACGTGTTCAATGCCTTAGGCATGATTGTGGCAGCACTTGTTGAGTCTAAGCGGCTTAAAATAACTAAAACACACCACCTTACAGATGAAACAAATTCCACCATTCCCATGTCAGTATTGTGGCTGGTGCCACAGATGGCTGTGGTAGGCATAGGAGAAGCATTCCATTATCCAGGACAGGTCACCCTCTACTACCAAGAATTTCCAACATCACTGCGAAGTACATCAACTGCAATGTGTGCAATGATTATAGGAATTGCATACTATTTGAGTAATGCTGTGATAGGTCTAACTCAGAGGGCTACAGGATGGTTACCAGATAATATAAATAATGGAAGGCTAGACAATGTGTATTGGATGTTACTTGTGGTTGGGGTTATCAACTTTGGTTATTATCTAATATGTGCTAGGTTTTACAGATATCGGAATGTGGGAAAGGAGAATGAGAATTATATCTCCGATCGATAAGTGAGGGTAACCGTGAGTGCAATAACTAGCGTGCCTTAATTATTATGTATTTCTATTGTATCCATGATGGTTTTTAGGTAAAAATCTACATTACAATTCTGTAAAACAAATAATTGGGTTGTCATTTTTACATTTTCCCTTTACTAGATCTCAAATTCTATTTTGTCAGTAACAGAGAATAGCAGAGTAAAAACTTCATTCCTCTGGCTATGATAATTATAACTGGACACACACAACACCTGCTGCAGCGTGTGTACCCGACTTGTAAGAGAGGAACATGATTTATGTCACATACATATATTTGATCTGTTTCTCCATAGGATTATTTACAACTAAGGGCATATATCCTATTGACAATTCAGGTTAGTTTGAAGCCAGAAAATCAAATTGGTAAAACAAAGGACTTAAAAATGAACTTGTTAAGACAACACTACAATTCCCACTGGATAAACTCCCACAAGAATCTGTAATACCATTTGCAAGTTTTAAGTCCCAAATCTAAAACCACAGTGACAGGACTGCCCCCGGCCTAAAAAGGACTTTCCACTTATGTACTTGTCTCAATGAAAATTAAAGGAACACAATCGTAAAATTCATTATTTATATCAACATGTAAAATATATGGACACTTATTTTCTCCACTATCTCCTCAATACAGCAGAAAAAAAGAATTTGAATTGTGTTCAAGAAAGCTAAAAACAAAACTACCGTGTGCATATGGTGTTTGAATCTCTACAATAGGAAGAATTTTAATGAATAGAACTGCTCTGCTTATCGTATAACTTAACTATCGTTTTTTCAATCCAAGCTTCTTGCCCAAACTTGTTTTCCATTAATTGTGAATATCGCTGTTTCTTTACCTCCAAGAATACGCTGAATATCTGAAGAAGAGCGAACGACCACATTTGCATACATATTTGGCTGAGGTTTCATTAAGATGGACTCTATACAGTTCCCAAATCTCCTACATTCAAGAAAACAGAAAGGGAATCAATAAAAGTTACAAAAGGTTCCAATAAGTAGTACTTATTATTGCATGTCTGTGTGTTTGTTAGTACCTTGTAATGTATTCTTGAAGTTCTTCACTTGTAACATAATGACCCATAGAGAAGTTCATTAACAAAAATCTACCTTTAGTGTGAAAACTAGGCACTAAAGGAGACAGACTAGTACTACTAGTAGCAGCTTGAGGCACCGAAGGTTGAACTTGAACCGAGTTTGCGAAATTTGGTGCCACTGAAACTGAAGGGGCTTCAAGAACCTGATATGAAGGGAAACCTTTACGCCTGTTTGAGAACTGGGGTTGAATGAATCCACTTTGAGGCCGCGAAGACTGTTGTACCATTGTCGGAACTATATCGCTAAAGACTAAATCACACACATACGTTCTGATTTCATCAATCTCGCGTATCAATGTTTCCCTCTCAGGATAAAAATCCCAAAAGGAAAATCTTGGCTCAACAAGACTAAGCATCAACGGCAAATCTTTATCAACATCAGAAGAAGGTGCTTGAGATAAGTAGAGTAGGAACATCATTGTCTCGTGTACTAATGCACGGAGCTTTTGATCTGGTAAAGGTAGGATCATAAAGACAAAGTCTTTAACGCCTCTTATTTCAAGACGAATCCAAAAGGCCACAACTTTCTTGGATTTGTTAGGTTCTAAATGCAGGTCGATCACTAAACGAGCATATATTCGGCGATCAATATCGTGAAAGGCTTTAAATTCTTCAACAGTATTACAGGGAGAAGACATTGCGGTTGAAGGGTTTTCTCACTTTTTCATGGGGGGCAAGAAGGGTGTTTGATTCTTGGGGACTTGAATACGGACTTTTAGAAAATGAAATAATGGTCTGAGTGAGGAAGAAGGCCTTCTCTTGCGGCTTTATATACTTCTCTTAGAAATAGCGAGAAAAGACACCGCCTACTTGTCAAACGAAGAAAAGTTAAGACCATAAATAAAAAAACATTAATGTAAATAAATTGTTTTTTATTTTTTATTTTTTGTGTTGCAAATTGGGTTGGGTTTAGGTTAGTAGACTGATAAATTCATTTAACTCAACTCGGCCCACATATTTCGTTTTTGTTAGTTATTCTTTTGCTCCTCTCCCTAATATAAAACAAAACTCTAAGTCCCTATTTATATTTTCTATTTTTGGTTTCAACTTAGAACTTTATATTTTTCTCAAAAAAAAAAAAACTCAATACTTATATAAAAAGAGAAATACTACGTCTACAATATTTTTACAACAAATCACAGGTGGTTAGTTGTTATTAGTTCAAATTTCAAACTAACGCTAAAATTACTTTTTTGTCCTAATAATAACAACTTGCTACTTAGGATTTGTTGTAAAATTGTTGTAGACATATCATTTCTCATATAAAAAATTAAAAAGCTTCAACTCATTCTCTTCACTGATTAAAATTTTGAAATGGCAAAAGATAGCAAATAGTTGTAATAATGTTGCTTTCATATTTTGTTTCTTAAGTGAGTTGGGATAATACTATTTTGTATGATTATTTGTGTTGGTTTAATAATTTGTCTGTGGTGTTATGCTTAGAATTTTTAGAAGGTGATAGGAGAAGCAAACACTTGTAATCCTGTTGTTTGTCGTTGTTCTAATGCTCAAAGTTAAAAGTTTAAAAAAAAAAAAAAAAATTCTAACACAATCAAACCCAACCCACATGGGTTATATTAGGTTGGGTTGAACCCCTGTAATTGATTGGGTTGAGATTTCTTCAACTCGCCCATGGTAGATTAGATTGAAAAAACCTCTCAACCCAACTCGGCCTTTGCAAACCTTTGAGTGCAATATATCTTTTCTTTTCTCTTTTTGGGTTTTTGAAGGGCACAATAGTGCAATTATATAGGTTAACCTTTTCCATTCACTAATTAATTATGATTAGAATAATATTAGTTTTCACGAAATTCATCGCAATTATTATATATTAATCAAAACATATCTTACAACAACTATATAAAAAAAAAAAATCAAAAAAAAAAAATATATATATATATAGATAGATATATATATACATTTTTTTTGACAAATTATAACCTATATCAAGTTGTATGATATTACCTTTCTCTTCTTTTTGTGTTGCCATTGATTTGGACTATTGCAACAATTAAGTTTTGTTATTACCATATGCTTAGTGAAATAGGGCCCGTCCTACCATTAGGCCAATAAGTAGCCTCCTAAGGCCCCAAGAGAAATAAAACCCCTAAATTTTAATCAATAGAGATATTTCTATATCTATAACAATATTAGTTAGGCTCCAAATATTTGTCAATAGATTAAAAAAAATTAGTAATGTAATACACACAACAAAATGTTATAATAATTTCACAACATTCTCAAATTAACATGCCAACTGAGCGTGGGCTCACCACTCACCACTCACCATAGTCTTTAATTTATTTTATTTTTTGCTACGCTACTTTAGAAATGTTGTGAAATTTTTGTGTCCCTAACATTGCTCAAAAGAAATTGTTTAGAGTTATGCTATGTCTACATAATTTTCACAAAAAATTCTTGATGACTATCTATTACTAATAAGTAAAAAAAATGATATCAATTGTGTGCCCAAATTAGAAACAATAATAGATTACCACCTAGGATTTGTTGTGAAACTTTTTGTAAAAAGTATTGTAGATATGACATTACTCAATTAATTATAAAAAAAAAAAAAAAAAAAAAATATCAAAGTGTAGATACAGCAAAACGTGGTATTTGGATCACCTTACCCCTTCATCACTGGTCTGTATCACAGGCACAACGCTGTTGCTCAAATATGTGTTGCGTGTTTGTCATGAAAACAGCAGAGAAATGTATTTGGAACAACATTGGCAAAATGTTGATTATCCTGGTATCTGTTTCCCATGTTCAGTTAATTTATATGAGAAAAATATGTCTCCAATTTATTGTCTTGTATTTTCTTAGGAACATTTCCGCCGTTTGAGGACAGTTTGGTTGGTGCAATAGTAATCTTTCTATATTGAGGACAGTTTTAGTTGGGCCCGGGGGTTCAGCATATGTGTTGTGGTTACTCTCAGCCATAGGCTTAGCCATTTTCCTATTTGGAAATCATTACTAACGGCATGTTAATTAAGCCTCATGGAAGCCCCTTTAATTTACAAGCTTAGCTCGTGTCTGCCATTAGGAAGAGAAAGATCCCAATATCAGCTAAAAGTGAGGAATATTACAGTCAGCACATCGGGAAAATGGAGAAGGTAGTTGCAGTGCCTACTAAAATTAAGTTTCATGTAAAAATTTTGGTGACATAAATTCTCAAACCATGGAGGCTGTGCTCAGCGCAACAAGCTGAGCCTGAGGACCTCAAATCTTTGATTAGAATATTCCCAATACTGTCAAGTAGCATTTTCTTTAGCATCCCTATAGGGAGTCCTAATGAGCTTGACGGTCCTACAAGGTTACAAGCTCTAACCATAGATCACCACCTTGGACCATGCATGGTATTCTTTATATTAGTCTCCACAGCCATCTCTCTCACTCACATTGACCAGATCCACTATCCTATTTGGCAGAAGCAGTCTCATTGGTCTCCTAGGCCTCTCCAACAATAGCACTTAGCCACATGTTCAATGCCTTAGGAATTGTTGTGGCAGGACTCGTTGAGTCTAGCGGCTTAAAATAACTAAAACACACCAGCTTACAGATGAAACAAATTCCACCATTCCCATGTCAGTATTGTGGCTGGTGTGACAGTTGGCTGTGGTAGGTATTGGAGAAGCGCTTCATTATCCAGGACAAGTCAAACTACTACCAAGAATTTCCAACATCACCCCAAAGCACATCAACTGCAATGTATGCAATGATTATGGGAATTGCATATGATATAAGCAATATTGTGATAGGTCTAACTCAGAGGACTACAGGATTATTACGTAATATAAATAATAGAAGGCTAGACTTCATTGGATGTTACTTCTGGTAGGGATTGTCAACTTTGGTTATTATCTATTCTGTGCTAGGTTTTACAGGCATCAAAATATGGGAAAGGAGAATGAGAATTATATCTCCGATTGATAAGTAAGGGTAACTATGAGTGCAATAACTAGCGTGCCATAATTGTTATGCATTTCTATTGGATCCATGATGGAGTTTCTAGTAAAAGTTTACATTCCTGTTCTGTAAAACAAATAATTGGGTTGTCAATTTTACATTTTTCCTTTCCTAGATCTCAAATTCTATTTTGTAGAGAACAGCAGAGAGATAAACTTCATGTCTTTATGGCTAAGATAATTATAACTGGACACGCACAACACCTGCTGCAGTGTGTACCCGGCTAGTTATTTCAATGAAGAGTGACATGTAAGAGACGAACATGATTTATGTCACACCTCTATTTGATCTGCTCTTCAATCTCCATATATAGGATTATTTACAACCAAGGACATATATCCTACTGAAAATTCAGCTTAGTTTGAAACCAGATTTATCAACAACAACAAAAATTCAAACTGGTAAAACAAAGCATTAAAAAAATAACTTTTAAGACAACACTACAATTCCCACTGGATAAATTCCCACAAGAATCTGTAATGCCATTTGCAAGTTGTAAGTCCCAAATATTAATGTAAAACAACAGAGACAGAACTGCCCTGGCATAAAAAGGACTTAACACTTAATTAATTGCCTGTTAGACATGATTTTCAATGTGCTTGTCTCAAAGAAAATTGATGGAAGACAATTGTAAAATTCACTATTTATATCAACATGTGAAATATATGGTCACTTCTTTTCTCCACTATTTCCTCAATACAGCAAGAAAAAAGAATTTAAATTGTGTGTTCAAGAAAGCTAAAAACAAAACTACTGTGTGCACATGGTATTTGAATCTCTACAATTACAATAGGAAGAATTTTGATGAATAGAACTGCCCTGCTTATGATACAACTTAACTAACGTTTTTTCAATTCAAGCGTCTCGCCCGAACTTGTTTTCCATTAACTGAGAATTCCACTTTTTCTTTACCTCCAAGAGTACGCTCAATATCTGAAGAAGAGTGAAAGACCTCAATTGCAAACATCCTTGGATCAGCTTTCATGTAAATGGACTCTATACAGTTCCCATATCTCCTACATTATTCAAGAAAACAGGAAGGGAATCAATAAAAGTTACAAAAGATTGCAATTTATTGCATGTCTGTGTGTTTTTTGGTACCTTGCAATGTATTCTTGAAGTTCTTCGCTTGTAAGTTGTAACATGATAACTCTTAAAGATGTTCGTGAACAAAGATCTATCTTTAGCGTGAAAATTAGGCTCTAAAGTAGACAGACTAGTACTACTAGTAGCTTGTGGCACCAAAGATTGAACTTGAACCGAGCTTGCGAAATTTGATGGGACTGAAACTGAAGGAGGAGCTTCAAGAACCTGACATGCAGAAGAACCTTCATGCTTGTTCGTGGTACTGGGGTTAAATGAATGCACTTTGAGGCTTCAAAAATAGAATTGTTGTTGGAACTGTAACACTAAACGCGAAATCACACACATTCCTGACGAATTCCTTAACCTTGGTCATCACGTTTTTCCTATCCGTATAAAGAGGCTGAAAGGAAAATTTTGGCTTCAGAAGACTAATCATCGACGGCAAATCTTTATCAACATCATGAGAAGGTGGTTGACAACCTTCTACGTCTAACAAGTAGATTAGGCACGTCATTGCCTCCATGGCTAATACAGCGAGCATTTGATCTGATAAAGGTAACATCGTGCTGATAAAGTCTCCATAGCCTATTTCTTTAAGATAATTCCAAAAGGCCACAATTTTCTTGGATGTGTCACGGTCTATACGCAGGAAAGCCACTAACCGAGCATATATTTGGCGATCAATATTGTGAAAAGCTTTAAATTCTTCAAGGGTATAGCCGCGGGGTCGGGGAGAAGCCATTGTGATTGAAGGGTTTTTGAGGGGGGAAGAAGTTTGTTTGATTCTTGAATCTTGGGGGACTTGAATAATGGACTAATGGTCTGAGTGAGGGACAAGGTCTTCTCTTGCGCTTTATATACTCTCTTAGAAAGAGAGAGAAAAGACGTCGCCTACTTCTACTTGAAAAGATAAAGACCAGAAATTAAAAACAATAGTTTTTACCAAAAAGAAAAAAAGAAATTAAAAACAATAGTGTAATTAGGGGCCCAATTCAGTGGGCTGGTTTGGTACTTGGATTGCTAATTTCTTTCATTTAGCTGTGCGTTGGTTCGGGCTGACAAATTCACACGTTCAGATCATCCAACTCAATCCACCTATGTTTAATATATATTTTATATTTTTTTTGGGGGCTTAAATTTGCCTCTCTCCTTAGTATAAAACAAAACTCTAACTCCTTATTTATTTATTATTTTTCCAATTTCAATTCAGTACTTTATATAAATAAATAAATAATTCCAACCTAGCTTAGAATTTTCAAATGGAAAATTCTATAATTACAAATTACTTTACAAATTTCTGATGTAGTTAGTGATTATTGATAAATGAAAATATTACAATGCTATAGGATAACTTTTTCCACTCATTAATTAATTATGATTAAAATAACACTATTTTTCATGTGCACTCAACATTGTTCACAATTATTACTCCCTCCGTCCCACTTTGTTTGTCCTCTATTCCATTTTTGGATGTCCCAAAATATTGTCCTGTTTCTAAAAATAAAAGCTATTAATTTACTAATATTCCTATTATACCCTTCTTTACTAATGTTCCTATTAATAATTCAACTTTTTGATAAATTTATGTAAGGGTAGTTTTGGAAACTTACATATTTTTAAAAGGTAGACAAAACAATAAATAATGTTCCCTTAAAAAGTTTGACTTTTCAAACAGGACAAACAAAGTGGGACGGAGGGAGTATACATTAGTCAAAATAAATCATATCAAAAAAAAAAATTATATATATATATATATATATATATCTATGCAAAGACCAAGTCAATATGATTTTGACAAGTTATATGTAGGGGTGTTTCACAAAGCCACTTGGACCACACGACTACACTTAAGCCGCCCACAAAATGAAGTAATTGCATAATGTGGAGCAATTTGTAGTTCAGAATTATTAAAAATAAAAATAAAAATAAAAATAAAAATAAAAATAAATTGCACAAAATTGCACCACACCACACCCATTCCATATATTTATGAACTATGCGTTTCAAACTAATTAAATACATACATACATACATACATATATATTGTGGGAGGAAGTAACCCGAAGACAGGACATAATGGATGGGCCGCCCGAGAAGTCAAATGGGCCCTACTATTCCTCGGTTTGGGCCTAGTCAAGGTGAGATAGCCAGCAACTAGGAACCGAGTAGGGAATGGTTCACCCAAGGAGCCCTAGGAGCACACCCTAATCAGGAGATCGGGGTCCAACTTCAGAGCCCCCAAGGCAATCGCCAAGGAAGGAAGTAAGGCAAAGCAAGTGAAAGCAAAAAATACCTTCTTGGAAAAGCACCCATCACCTCCACATTCAGTGCTCCTTGCCAAACCACCATGCCGCATTATATGGAGAGTGACCCCTAAACAGACCTACACAGCTTTCACAACCTACTCTATCACTACCAGTAAGGTAATGATGAGACAAGTATCCAAAGCCAAATTTGAGAGACCTCCAAGTGGACGGCCAGGATGCACTTCCTCCTACTATATATAAAGAAGCAAGTCCCCATGAAAGAGGGGGAGAGAAAAACATTTAAGAGGAAGTTCCTAGAAAGAGATAGAGCAACGAGTACTGTAATTATTGGATATTTGTGTTGTAATTTGGGCTCCTCGAATTGACCGAGGAAGATCTCTCAATATAAAAGATTCATTCCTTAGCTTTTTATTCAAATATATTCTAGGTCTTACTTATCTTCTCATTAGTCTGGCTAAGATATCTCTACTTAAGCTTGGGCTATTGACCTTGATCATCCACCTCTTTTACATTAGTTGTATTGGGCTTACTCTTCCAACAAGGCCCTCAAATCATTGGGCCGGGCTTGTTGTCGGTAATTTTTGCCCCCTATACACACATATATTTATATTAAAATTGCCGTACTAGACCTATTAACATATATATTTTATTTTATATTTAATATTGATTTTATAAACATTTAACTACATTATAAATTGATATTTAGTATATATTAAATATATTTACTACATATTTAACATATATTAAATATATTTAGTATATATTTAATATATATGAAAACCGACCAGAATCATAGCCAAGTTGTCATGTTGTACTTCATCTATCGGCTAGAGCAGGGCAATGTCAGTGCGAATTGGTTTGTAAGTCCGGATTCCCGGCAGGCCTGGAATGTGCCACACTGTCTGGCGGTCCAACCCTTATGGGGGGGGAGGGCTAGGCCACTCCGGTAGGTGGTGAGGCATGGAGCCTCTGGCGATGCTCCATGGAGCACCCTCTCTCTTGCTGCTAGTACCTTGGGACGAGTTCTACTTTATGACCACACCACACCACACCACACAATACAATGATTGACCTATTAAAGTACAGTGCCCAAAACTGCACTGAACTACACCGCAAAACCCCCTATTTGCATGATATTATCATTCTCTCCTTAACTCCTTTTTGCGTTGCCATTGATTTGGATTATTGCAGCAATCAAGTTCTGTTATCACCATATGCCTACTGAACTTAGACAGCAGGATATAATACTAGTTAAAATCTTTGTGTCACAATGGCAGCAAATGAATTCCAGGAGTTCAGCGACGCCAAAGAAGGGAGACACTCCTCCAATGAAAAAGCACAAATGTCAGAAATTCACAGCAAACGTGGGGGTTGGGTCACCTTCCCCTTTATCACTGGATCATTGGTCTGTCTATCATTCACAACTTTATAGCTAAAAAATGTGTAGCATGTTTGCCATGAAAATAGCTGGGAAATGTATTAGAAACAACATTTGAAAAATGTTAATCTTCCTGATATCTGTTTTCCTATGTTCAGTTCAATTTATATGAGGCAAACGTTTTCTTGTCTTGTATATTTCATATAACATTTGAGAACAGAACCAAATACGCCATGATCTCACACTCTTACACTCACAATCATGGGGTATCACAATCATGGGGTACGTACCAACACAACTTACTGCAAAAAAAAAAAATAAAATAAAATAAAATCCCTTTCAAGAGCATCGTTGCTACTCAAAAAGGAAACGAAATTGGCTTGACACTTACTGCTAAAGGATAGGGAACGAACTTGGTTGTATATCTGATTGAAATGTTCCATTTCAAGAGCATCGTTGCTACTCAAAAAGGAAACATTGTTAATGGTTCCACCTGTCTATTTCCAGTCCTCGCAGCAATTATTGCAGACTCCTTGTTAGGCTGTTACTCTGTCATCTGGATTTCTTCTTCTTTCTCTTTTCTGGTTATGTTCTTAATCTGTTTTGCTATCAGAAAATCTTATTACCCTCGCTATTGCACACTCCGTACACACTCCCTTTTGATTGTTCATGATTCCAGGGCTACCTTTTATTTGATTTGTTATCATTCATTTCTAGACTACTAAAATTTAGTTACAATATTTTGACTAGAAGATTGGATAGTTAAAATGCATCTATGCTTACATGGGAAAAAGATAATCCTAGCCACCTCATCATGGTAGCCTAACTCTGAAATAATTTACTTTTTAACCAAGTATGTTCTGGAGTTATAGGTAACTAAAGCTGACACTACCGACACTTGCAGGGCATATTACTTTTAGGCTTTTAGCCTTGAAAGCAGATTCAAATCGTTGAGGCCACAAACATGTGAAAATGGCTCAAGCTTGTGCCCAATGCCAACAAATATCCAATTTGCTGTCCTATATATGGGTCTAGTTCTAGCATCAATTGGCTAGGTGGTACACGCTTTACTATAGCTGCAATGCGAGCAAATCAAATGACAAAGCAAAAGATCAAACAATTTTCTTTAACTGGTGTAATGGTAGGTGCAACAGTAATCGTCTACATTGAGGACAGATTTAGTTGGGCCGTGGGGTTCGGCATATGTGTTGTAGTTATTCTCATAGGCATAGCCATTTTTCTGCTGGGAAATCATTACTATCGGCATATTAAGCCTCAAGGAAGCCCCTTTACAAGCATATATCGTGTTATCACTGCTGCCATTAGGAAGAGAATGATCTCAATTTCATCTAAAAGTGAGGATTACTACAGTGAGCAAGTTGGGAAAATAGAGAAGGTGGTGGCAGTGCCCACTAAAAGTTTCAGGTAAAATTTTGATGACATAAATTCTCAAAGTTAGAAATTATTGTAAGAGATCACAAATAAAACAGAAACTGAAAAGTTAGCCTGGCGCCCACTAAACACACACATATGCATGATGCTAAAACCCATTTGCCAAGTAAATCTTTTTTTTTATTAAATTCTAGCTTGCCATTCCAAATAGTGAACATCCAAATAAAATTGGAAATCGAAAAAGAAAAAGAAAAGGCAGGCAACACACACACACACACACGCATATATATATATATAATTCCACTCTGAACCTTAAACAGGATCAAGTGCGATTGGTAACTAAAAAGGTGAAAAGTTAAGCTTTATTAGAAAAGAATGTACCGACAGAAAAAGAAACAAATCATGTAGTAAAACTAAATACGCCAGTATAATTTTACTATTTGCTTTTTCAGAGAAACTGGAAAAGTTTAATTTGATTAATTATTATGAGCTAAGCAAACTCGATAATGCCATTACTCAAAGCAGGTTCCTGAATCGCACAGAATTGAAAACCAAAGGAGACGCCAACTCAGACGGCTCCATTGCTAAACCATGGAGCGCCACATTGGACCACAATTCAAAATCCCAGCAAGATCCATGATAGTCTTTATACTAGCCTCCACAGCCATCACTTTCACTCTCATCAACCGGATCCTCTATACTATTTGGCAGAAGCTGTCTCATCAGTCTCCTACGCCTCCCAAACGGATAGCACTTGAACACATGTTCAATGCCTTACGCATGATTGTGGCAGCGCTCTTTAGTCTAAACGGCATAAAATAACTAGAACAAACCTCCTTACATATGGCTGTCGTAGGCATTAGAGAAGCATTCCATTATCCAGGACAAGTCACACTCTATTACCAAGAATTTCCAACATCACTCCGAAGCACATCAACTTTGCAATGTATGCAACGATTATGGGAATTGCATGCTATATGAGCAATGCTGTGATAGGTCTTACTCATAAGTGACGGTAACTGCGAGTGCAATAAGTGGCTAATGGATTTCCTTTGGCTCATTTTTTCTAATGCTACCAAACAAACGAAGCACTAATTAATTGCTTGTTAGACATGATTTTCAATGTACTTGTCTCAAAGAGAATTAATGGAAGAAAATTGTAAAATTCACTCTGTCAACTTCTTTTCTCCTCTATTTCGTCAATACAGCAGAAAAAAGAATTTGAATTGTGTTCAAGAAAGCTAAAAACAAAACTACCCTGTGTATATGATATTTGAATCTCTATAATTGGAGGAATTTTAATGAATAGACCTGCTCTGCCTATAGTACAACTTAACTACTGTTTTTTCGTGCCAGAGAGTCTCCCCCGAACTTGTTTTCCATTAACTAAGAAATCAACTGTTTCTTTACCTCCAAGAATACGCTCAATATCTGAAGAAGAGCGAAGGAACACATTTGCAAACTGTGGCGGCCCCATCTCTGGCTGAGCTTTCATGTAGATGGACTCTATACAGTCCCCATATCTCCTACATTCAAGAAAACAGAAAGGGAATCAAAAGGTTGCAATTTGTAGTACTTATTATTGCATGTCTGTGTGTTTTCTAGTACCTTGTAATGTAGTCTTGAAGTTCTCCTTTCGAAACATGATGACCCTTAGAGAAGGTCACGAACAAAGTTCTATCTTTAGCGTGAAAACTAGGCACTAAAGGAGACGGTCTAGCACTACTAGTAGCTGGTGGTAACAAATGTCGAACCGAGTTGGTCGAATTTGGTGGGACTGAAACTGAAGGGGCTTCAAGAACCGTATATGAAGGGAAACCTTCATGCCTATTTGAGAACTGGTGGGGTTGAATGAATCCAATTTGAAGCTGCAAAGATTGTACTGGTTGCGGAGGAACTATATCGCTAAACGCTACATCACACACATTCGTGACGAATGCATTAATCTTGCTTATCACCTTTTGCCTATTCTGATAGAAAAACCAAAAAGAAAAAGCTGGCTTAGTAAGACTAAGCATTAACGGCAAATCTTTATCGACGTCATAAAATTGACACCCTTGGTCCAACAAGATCAGGCACGTGATTGTCTCGTTGGCTAATTCGCGGAGCAATTCATCTGGTAAAGGTTGGATCACACTGACAAAGTTGGCATAGCCTATTCTTTCAAGACAATTCCAAAAGGCTACAACTTTCTTGGATTGGTTAGGGTCTAAACGCAGGTCAATCACTAACCGTTTATATATCTTGATATCAATATTGTGGAAAGCTTTAAATTGGTCAAGGGTATACCACCAATGCATTGTGCCCTGAAGGTTCTTCACGTTTTCTTTGGGGAGGTGGAGGGATTTTGGTAGCGGCGAAGGTGTTTGACTCTTTGGGACTTAAATATGGTCTTTGGAAAGCGGAACAGTGATTTGTGGCTTGAGTGACCTTAATGAAATAAGGGAAAAGGTCCTTCACTTGCGCTTTATATAAGAGAAAAAATACGCCGCCTACTTGTCAAACAAGAAAAGAGTAGACTAGAAATAAAAGCAACAATGTAATTAGGGTGCGCCACCAAAACGGACTCATTCGAACCCAATTAGATGGGTTGGGTTAGTTTTTAAAAGTCAATGGTTTTTTTTTTTTTTTTTTTGGTGTGCTCCAAATTGGGTTGGAAGTGGGTATGTAAATTCATAAATCCACTTAATCGAACATGACTCATCTATGTTTGAATATATTTTAAATATATATTATATTTTTTTGTTAGTTACACTTTTGCCCCCTTCTCTAGTATAGGACAAAACCCTAACTTTCTATTTATATTTTAACGAACCTCAACAGTTAGGTATTCAAGGACGTCAAAGAGGTAGATAGGGGAGTCGGAGCCGACACGCTAGGCATATCAAAAACATACTCTTAAAGAGGTAACGGTTCCAACAGTTAAGGCACAAAGACACAGATAGAGGGCTGTAAATTGGCCTGTTTGATAAGAAATAGGCTTTTTTTTTTTTTTTTTTACAAAGACATAAACCATTTGAATTTTTATATAACTCTTTTTTTAGAATCTAATTTATAAATGGATAAAGCAATTTGAAAACCAACAGGAGATTTCATATAAAATAAATAAATAATAAATAATAATAAAAAACCAATAGGAGAATGGTCTTTATTTGTAGGCAATATTTTAGTAAAAGTTAAAAATGTATTTTTACCGGATTGTCTTTTAGTTTTGTCTCTATGTGCATAGGGGTATTTTTGAACAAAAAAAAATCTAGTCCAAACAGGGCAAGCCTCTTAAATAGTAGTATAAATAAAGAAATAAGTTTTTGTTTTTAATTAATCGGAAAGAGGGGTTTTTGGTCTTTTAACTTTGTGCCACTTAATCAATGTTGTGGTGCAAAGTGTAAGAAAAGTAATAGTTTATGGTGCAAAATATGCATTCAAAAAGTTTAGAGTGCAAAGCATAATTTAAGGTGTAGTTTAGAATGGTAAAGTATAATTTCTCCTTAAATAAGATTAGAGTGTATTTTCAAATTAAAAAAAGGGTTGTGCTTCAAAAGTTGGATTTCTTCTTTTAAACTCTTATCCCATTTGTGGATTCCTTGGGTAGCGAGTTCTAATTCTGTAACTCTTTGGGTAGTGTTTATATATTCCATAGAGTGGTGAACTATCTATCTAAAAGTGTTTGGTCTACAAAAAGAATTGGCCCCCCAAATATTTGAATTAGTTTAATAATGATCTTAAAAAAAAGTAATTAGTCTAATAGTTATAGAGATATAACTTTATTTTTTGTAATTCTATTTTTTATTGTAAAATGTGCTCTTATATCTGTTAAAAATTTAATAAAATTTGGTATCAAACATTTTTTAATCTATCTTTTTCAACCCGTTATGTGGCGATTGTAAGGTGGTGGGCCTTGTTTGTAATGCTGGGCTGCTTCCTACTATACTAGGACCAAGTTTTCTAGATAAGAGAGTTGGGACCAGTCCAATTGAAACCCACCTTGGTCCAACTTGTGCACAAACTACACCACGTCTACCAGGCTTTGGTTACATGCCCATGGCGAGCAGAACCACTATAAAAAAGTTATGACAGGCAGATATAATACGAATAACACAAGAAAAAATAGTCACTACTTTTAGCCACAATAAATAAAGGTGAGCAACAAAAGGCTTTCCGTACACAGAATAAGCTAAGTGAAAAATAAACAGAGCTAGCAAAATCAAAGTGTTAGTCTACCATGCAAGTAATACGCGAGATCGAAACCAAGAAAGGGACAACCGTTCCCTCAACACGAGTAATCTCAGAGAAGAAATTAATTGTTTTGAGAGAACAAGCCTAAAAGGTCTATGCCCAAATATAGATCTTTTGCCTTTTATAGAGGGCAAGGCTATTGAGGGAGAGAGAAGATCAACCTATTAGTACATGTCTATCGTTCTAAACTCTTTGTTTTTCTTTTCCTCTCATTACTTCTTTCTTTTCTTTTCTTTTCTTTTGTTTTACTTCCTTTTCTTCCCAATGCTAACTTTTGGTTATGGTTTTTCCTAAAAATTCCTATTACTACGATTTTTCCCCCTTCCTCAATGCACAACAAGGAGTCCTTTATATAGAGTCTATCATGACTGGTATTTACTGTTTTGGCCCTTAACTGCCTTTGTCTGGTGTGGGTGTCCTTGCCGACTACTTACTGATCATCAGTTGTTCAGCCACCACCACTTACTTGTGCTAACTGTGCCACTCCCCTCTGCCAAACAAAGAAAGTTATTTTGTTTATTTGCTTGACATGGATTTTCTACCTATTACAGTGTGTGTGCTCTCTCTCTCTCTCTCTATCTCTCATGGTATGCACCTAGTGGTTCCAACTCATCCTTACTTCTTTTGGGTGGCATGTCATCCCAACAGGACATTTCCCCCAAAAATGCCTGAGCAAGAACCCCAGAATAGGTTTTTTCCCTCTTCCCACCACTAGACCATGCCCTCTCTTAGCTCTAACCCATGACCCACCACTTCCTATATTGGCTGGGTACAGGCTGGTGGTATCTAGGTCTCGTGCATGATTCACCTTCTTCGCCTGCTACTCATGCATTTACCGTGATCTGGAGATTGGTCTATACGTTCAGTCGTGCACTTTTGGCTGCTTATGGCGTGGGTTGTTTTCCAATCTACCATTCTTTATAACTTGCTTCTTTCGGGGGTTGGGCCTTCCTTCCCCTAGCCTACTCTGTATTCACTTCGTGGCCTTGTTAGCATTTCCTGTTATACCACTCTACTATTCCTGCTGTAATGTTGTTTAACTCAATCCTGTTGGGCCTTTTTGGGCCTGCTGTTTATCTCCCTCCCAGTGACTCAATGTGTTCACTGGGCCTTTTCTTACATTGTTTGCGGGCTCCTGTGTCTCATTTCCCTCTTGGACATCCTTGGCCCATTTGCTTTTCTTAGGCTTCCTCAGCCCTTTTCCAATCCTGCTTTCTCATGGACCTTTACTAACTCCTTTGGGCTTCCCTGGCCCAATTACTTTATACCTCATCCTTGGGATTGATGGGTCTTCCATTAGTTCCTTACTTTCTTTGCTTGCATTACTTTGGGCCTGCTGTGGCCCATTCTTGCTTTTCTACATACTGCCTATGAGTTTGCTTCTTCTCTCTTTCCGGGCTCATTCAAGCCGGTTTGCTTCCTCAGGACCCACTTTATGAGCCCATGAGCCGTTCATTCCTGCCACTTAGGCTCTATGGCTTTTTCTTGCTTGCTAACTTTGGTCTGCCCGTGTTGCTGGGCTTTTTCTCTTACTGGGCTTGTCAAAAATGAGCTTCAACAGCAATTAACAAGTCATTGACTCATTAAAAAAAATTTGTCACTAAAACTATACATGAAATGTGTCTTTCGTTACCATATAATGGGTTAGAGCAAGGTAGCTTTAAATAAGTTTGGAGCCTAACTTATTCGTCCAAGTTTTGGATCATTCATATTTTTGAAAATTTCATTAGTTCAATTGAAATATTTTTTACTTACTTTAGCATAAAATTTGATAGTTTGTATTTAAAATGAAACTTTTTAAAAATACTATGAAAATGGAAAAAAATGAATTTTATTTTATGAATGATCGCCATCAAAAATAATTTTGATTGAAAATACTAAGTTTTTTTTTTTTTTTTTTGTTGGGTGTGTGTGTATATATAACTTGTCAAATAAAAAAGTGTTATATATATGATAAAAAAGCGCGCATGTATATGTGTGTGTATGGAGGTTATCTTGATAAATATATTAGTATCGCAACTTGACCCCCTCAAACAAAAATTCCTGACTCCACCCCTGATTCTAGTCATCCTTCATCCCCTTATTAGATCAATTTGGTTCTTCCCTTACAAATCCAGTATCAGAAACAATAGAGTTTTTTTTTTTTTTTTTTTTTTTTTTTTTTTGTGATAGTTAATAGGATACTTAAGTCTAACCAAGTTACAAAGTTGACATAGTTGACTATGATTGTGAATCGAAACTGCACTAAAACCTCTAAAACAAGAGCCACCAATTCCCTCCCATTTTTCTTTAGATTTAAAATATGTGACATTTAAAAATCAAATAAATACCATGTCTCATACATCCAACTAAAAATGAGAGAATTAGAGACCCTTTTCCAAGAAAATTCCTTGTACCATTTATCCAAAGTCTAAATATAAATCGTGTACACTAATATCTCATCTATTGAATTCAATATATCAAATTTTCAAGACTAATTCCATTGAAGAATGAGCTACAGATAAAATCTTACTATATTACAGTTCATTGATTGTTGCAAAAAGATCAAAGAAAAAAAAATGAGGCATTTTTGCAGAGCAAGTGGTTAACTGGAGGCAATATTATTTGCACAAAATTATATGACGTGATTTTGAATCAATCAAGTTGTGTTAGTAAACCACCAAACAACTCGTATGGTTATTGGGAACTGGAAGGTGGGATGTTGGTATATTTAGTACAGTCAAATGGTCCGATCTCTTGATTATTTTTTCTTCTCACCTGAAAACAGCCAACAAGTATACGTTAAACAAATAATTCCAATAGCAAATAGATTTCCTCTTCTTTGTAAATCAATACAAAAATGCAAGGTAAAATGCTTTCTTGACTTAATCAAAATATAAATAGGATCGTGGAATGCTTAATTGAGAAGCATATATCAGGTTAAAATTCTTATATAGTTAAACATCTTGCTATCTTTGTAATATGCTACAAAAATGTAAGGAGAATTCTTTGAGTAAGGAAAAGTATTATGAAAACATGCACTTCAGATAGTGCCGAGTCCAAAAGCAATTGTAGCTTTAATCACAACAGTAATATGGTATACCAGTGGTCCAGTGGTAACTGACTTAGTTCTGTGATTGTCAATCATTGGATACCATGCAAACATCAAAACATGAGTAATGTGAAGCTCATTGTTTTGCACTCCATGCAACATAGCATACAAGGTAATTCAGCCAGTTAAGCATGGTGACCACTGTACACAATCACGACATTTGTAATTTCTCGTATCTAAAACTACTCCCATAATTTCCAACTCAAATCATGTCTACATTAATTTTTTCTTTTTGTATGATATTTGAAAGTAATCTGAGTCTGTTATCAAAAGATTTTCTATATTTTTCCAACTTAACAATATATTCACATGTTATGCATTGACTAAATCCATGTCAGAAAAAACTAGTGTCAAGGAAATTGGGTCATACCGGGGACCAAGGACCAGGTTCAGGTTGAGATTTATCAGGAGGTGAATGTTGTACAGCTCCACTTTTCATGGTCAGAATTTCCTGCAGATAATTCTGTATGAGATAACCAAAGCAGAATTTAAACTGATAATGATGAGTCATGAATAAGATCAGAAGCAAGAAATTATATGATTATTAAAATTCTTCAACTATTTCCATGGTTAGAAGTTCTCTGCAGGAGATGACCAATGCTGAATTTAAGCAACCATCAATAATGAAATCATGGATAAAATCAAAAGCAGAGAATATTATGTAGGGAAAATTACAATTTACCCCATGAGGTTTGGTCCTATCACAATTTAGTCTACAAACTTTTAATTATTATAATTGACCTCTTAAAGTTTGGATTTAAAATAAAATCGTTAAGGTTCCATTTGGATGAATAGATTTGCATTTCGTGGACAAACTTTCAATTTCAACTTACCC
The DNA here is from genome assembly GCF_001633185.2 of Quercus lobata. Lineage (NCBI taxonomy): Eukaryota > Viridiplantae > Streptophyta > Magnoliopsida > Fagales > Fagaceae > Quercus > Quercus lobata. Next base: position 36,409,991 of record NC_044904.1, read on the forward strand.
CCTTATGGCCTGGCTCTATCACGATGTAGTCTCACAAAATTTTCAATTGCTACATTTTCAACCCCTGAAGTTTGGAATAAATAAAACCATCTAGGGGTCTTTGGATGGAACCCTAACGATTTCAATTAAGTGCAAACTTTAGGAGATACAGCATGGGAATTTAAAGTTTGTAAACTAAATGGTAATAGGGCCAAACCATAGGATAAACTGTAATATCCCCTATTATAAATTTTCAGAGGATTGAAATTCTTCAACTGCATCCATTGCTCAAGCATGTAAGGTTTCAAAGGTTTTAACAGGGTAGCTTGACTAATACTACTCCAAAGCATGAACCACTATTAGGAATGCACACAATGGATTTTAAAATCTATGACCTGAACCTCCACCCCTTTTTATGGAAGATGTTTGAGCTAGATTCTAGAACTTATTGGCACAATTTGGGGAGAACTCTTGAGTCGGCACATCAGCTGGATCAAATTATGAATCAACATGAAAAATAGTGGAAACAATCAAACTATGTTGGTCCAATTTTGATTGAGGGCTGTCCATTCATGGGGTTTAAGGATTAAGGATAATCTTTATGCCATACCATTTAATAAAGGAATATCACTTTGATGCTAGTGCATCTCCCTATCATTACATCCAACCGATCCACCAAACCCATTTTCAACTCTAGATATTCATCAGTTTCAAGATATGCACATAAGAGATTGCACCCATACAAGGATACAACTGCTAACAACATACTCAAAATAAAATAATTATGTTCCCACTAAACATGGTTTGTCTATACATGTATGTGGAAGAGAACAAGTATACCTCCCCAGCAGATTCAAATGCAGCTAACCACTCATCAGAGAACGGAGCAGCATGAGGTGGAGGTTTTATTACAAGAGCATCTTGCTTCTTATCATTCTCAAGGTTATCACCCTCAGGGTTCCTCCTGCCATCAGAACTGTCAGATTAAACTGTTTAAGCTTCTCTCTGAGTTTCTGTGCAATCTTAAACTATTATATATGGAATGACGGAGTCAAAGGAAACAAGGAAAAGAGAACACAAGACAACAGGCTTACAGCTGCATTGTAGTATCCTTATCATCTGTGGCATGCACAACCCCATCTGACTCTTGCTGCATTTCACAGATCTGAGAGATTTCAGTTTCAGCTTCCCCTGACAAACTTCCACTCTTCAAAACATTGTGACTTTCTGATGACTGATCAGTTAAGATAGATAATCCTGATTCTTCACTCAAGGAACAAAAGCCCTTAGAATTATAAGTCCTCACTGCCCCTGAAATTTGATCTGTGCTCATTTTTGCAGAAGAATCAAATTTCAGAGATGCTTGATCACTGAGACCATTGTCATGCCTGAACTTTGAATCAGTACAATATTCAAGATTTTCAGCCAATGGCACAATGTTAACAGAACCCGTCACTGCGTCCTCCATGTGCAAGTGCTCAGCCCTTTGATCTGCATCAACACCATCCTCTTGCAAAGCAGGGGTTGCCTCAGAAAACAGCATGGAACTTTCTGATTTACTTCCATAAACATCACATCCTGCCATAGCACTTTCCTTCTTAAGTTCCTCGGAAGTGGTGTTTGCAAGCAAGAAGTCATCATTTAAACACAACCCATGGTTATTATCTAGCAAAACTTGCTCTACTATGAGGATAGAATTTTGAAGCTCAGGATGTCCAGATTGGTCATTTAAATCATCAACCACCATTAGATACTGATTACTCGCAGCCGAAATATTCACATTACTGTTGAAACTTCCAACTAATATTTTACCATTTGAGGATTGCACCAAATTTGATTCCTTATACATGTCATTAAATCCATCAACTTCTTTACTTCGTTGATCAACATGAGGACTTTCCAATCCACTTCTACCAGAGCCTTTGGCTTCTAAACTATCAGCATCAGTCCTGCTATTGAATCTCACGGACCCTTCAGAAGACTGACTCTTTGCAAACAAAAGGCTATGATATGTTTCTGGACTCTGATTCTTCTCATAATCAGCTTCAACAGAGCAAGGCATACTCAGTTTTGTTTGTTCCAAAGAGCGTTCATTGACCACGTGCATATCTCTCAACAGATCAATGGGTACTATTGAAGTATCGCAATGGCAACCACCAATGTCATCGCCAGGCTGTGACTCAGAGGTGGCACTGGGAATTTTTATTAACAAATTGCATTTTTTCTCTTCCACATCTTCTTGCTGAGTCACATCATCTATTCCAAAACCACCACTAACTTGCACTGAAGGGCTTAGATGGCATGCTGGATGAGGGTTTTCCAATTCATTCCCACTAAAATCTCCACTTTTTGGACACCCAGTACCGGTCATATATCCACTTCCACCAGAACTTTTGACTTTTGAATTATCAGCAGCAGTCCTGCTATTGAATCTCAGGGACCCTTCAGAAGACTCACTCTTTGCAGACAAAAGGCTATGATATGTTTCCAGACTATGATTCTCCTCATAATCAGCTTCAACAGGGCAAAGCATACTCAGTTTTGTTTGTTCCACAGAGTGTTCATTGACAACGTGCGTATCACTCAGCAGATCAATGGGCACTATTGAAGTATCGCAATGGCTACCACCAATGTCATCGCCAGGCTGCGACTCAGAGGTGGCACTGGGAATTTTTATTAACAAATTGCATTTTTTCTCTTCCACACCTTCTTGCTGAATCACATCATCTTTCCCAGAACCATCATTAACTTGCACTGTAGGGCTTAGACGGCATTCTGGATGAGGGTTTTCCAATTCATTCCAACTAAAATCTCCACTTTTTGGACAACCAGTACCAGTCACATATCCACTTTCACCAGAGATTTTGACTTTCGAATTATCAGCAGCAGTCCTGATATTGAATCTCATAGACCCTTCAGAAGACTGACTCTTTGCAGACAAAAGGCTACTTGTTTCCGGACTCTGATTCTCCTCATAATCAGCTTCAACAGGGCAAAGCATACTCAGTTTTGTTTGTTCCACAAAGTGTTCATTGACGACGTGCATATCACTCAGAAGATCAATGGGCACTATTGAAGTATCGCAATGGCCATCACCAATGTCATCGCCAGGCTGTGACTCACAGGTAGCACTGGAAATTTTTGTTAACAAATTGCATTTTTTCTCTTCCACATATTCTAGCTGAATCACATCATCTATCCCAGAACCACCATTAACTTGCACTGTAGGGCTTAGACGGCATTCTGGATGAGGGTTTTCCAATTCATTCCAAATAAAATCTCCACTTTTTGGACAACCAGTACCAGTCATATGATCTTCACCCCTCATGTCCATTTCCATTTCCATTTCCGATGGCCTAAATTCACCGTGGAGTTCCACATTATGTCTAAACTGTGTATCAATAGAAGAGTCGTAATTTTCAACCACTGGCTTGTTGTTTACAGAGCCTGATGGAGCACCCTCGACATGTTGGCACGCCATGGTCTTAGCCACCCCACAGCTACAGTCTTGCATTGCAGATGATACCAGACAATGAGTATTTGAACTATTTGATTTACATTCACAAGCACCATTTGCTTCCAGTATAGCAGACTCAACAGTCTGACAGAGCTCCAGTTGTTCTCCAATTCTTTCATTTACATCATCAACGACCATGAAATATTGACTATCCACTGTTGAAGTGCTCGGGCTACTTTTTACTGTAGCATCTAACGTATCACCCTCTAATGACTGTGCTTGTGCATCTCCCACAAGTGAATTACTACTCATTTTATCATCTTTACCAGCATCATCTTTTGCCTGCTCCATGTACACAAAGCAAGATTGGCCATGAGAGCTTCGCAATGCAATCTCACTACAACCTTGGATTTTTGGGCTGACATCTGCCAAACAATTGAATTTCAGAAACTCTTTAGAAGCTCCATTATCCTTGAGGAAACTACCGTTTTTTGCCCATAGCCTCTGGCTCTCACTAGAAATTTTACCATCTTCACAGGCGGAAGGCTTCATCAGCTCAGATTGTTCCCTGACATCATGCGCACTGCTTAACCAGTCATCGTTTGCTTTTGAAATATTTGTTGTACTACTACCACTGACATCTCCAGAGTGAAACCCTGGAAAGGCACCATCATTCTTAGTTGCCAAACTATATGGTTTGTCTTCTACACTTTGGTGATCAATCAAGTCCTTGGTCTCAGAAACACCATTATCTTGCACCACACAACTAAGAGAAGAAATTGAAGGAGGATTTTCCAATTCAGTCCCACTCAAATCTCTATTTCTCAGGCAAACATCTGCGACATTGTTGTTGTCATCAGACTTCTCCAACTGTCCACAGTATGCCCTCTGTAGTTCTGACTCCTCTCTATGAGCAATCACTTCAGTTTTTAATGGTTCTGCACTTTCTAGAACTTGTTGGTTAACATCATCAAGAATGCTATCAAGCTGATTCTGATTCTTTATTGCTTCATAGCACTTATTGTCATATGGCACCTTCACTTCCACCTGCCTATTATTCATCTGCGAGACAGATTTCATCTTTTCATCTTGCATATTATGTGAAGCAGGGTTAACGGTAGATGGAACTGAGCATCCCAAACTCGAGCCTAAGACCTTCGTATTTCCAATTGTTGTCACATTGGGAATTTTTCCTGGGTGAAGTGGGGGCCTCAGATCATGAATGTGGTTTGTAGCACCAGGTTTTCTCAAATTAGAAGTATTAGACACCGGCAGATTGTATGGTCTAGAAGTTCTTTGTAATGGGCTATGCAAAGAAGCCTTTGGCTGCAAAGCAATCAAACAAATGACAGGATAATTTGAATGAAACACTCAAAAGTCATTCCCTTATAGGCTTATACACATCTAATTAACCAATTATGGGAAATACAAGTGGCACACCTGACCAAAAAATCCCAGCGATGGTGATGGCAACCGCAAACCTGATGGTTTTGCTTTTTGGAGTTGTGCATGTTGTATCTGTCCACCAGTTATGCAAGCATTTTGAGGAAGAGTAACTGCAACTTTGTTGCTTCCGCCATCATGGCTGTCTGGTGTATGACTAGTAGAGGGAAGCAATGTATCTGGTATGATCTCTGAGCTGTTATTTGCCTCAGTAACAGGCGGATGCTGCAAATTGGTTGATGAATGTTTTTCTGATGATGAAATGACCTGCACTTATTTAAATTAAATAAATCAATAAAAGGGACATATGCTTCCTAGTTAATAAGGAGATGCTGATGAAGTACAAGAAATTAATAGCCTAGTCACACAAGTTTCTACAATGTTAAATAGCAAATCCTTCTGCTTTCAACAGCTTCAGGTTCTCACCACTTTTCGTCTAGCTTGTCTAACAGAGGTACCAGCTGTTAAAGATTTGGTAGCAGGACCAGATTTTGGATTATTTTGTACAATTTTGGTACTGTCTGATGAGGCCTTTGGTCTAGTCTTCCTCTGTACATTAACTGCAAGATTGGGGAAAACAAAATACAATCATTTAACATAACCATTTTATTTAGTTCGATAAATATTTTGAACACAACAAATTTATCTGAAAAGCATGAGAAACTTAATCATATAATCATTATAAAAACACATATGTACAAAACTACCTGTTTGAGCAATCTGGTTGCGCCTTGAGTCATTTGCACCTGAGGTAGCACCCTTTGTAGTCCTAGAAAACACAGAGGAATCTAGCTTTGAAACAGGTATTTTAGAAACCTTTGATGCCTTAGTTTCGGCTGTAGTTGTGTGCACATTTGCAGGCCTTTTCAGAGTTCAAATAAGTTAAGGGCAACTGTACTAAAAACGCAAATAGATATGCACATATATACTCAATTAAGCCACTGAAAACCATCAAATCTTCTATTAGCAAGGATATGAAGATGCAGCCACTGGTCGTGGGTATCCACCACGTTTAGACCCACTTCTATTTACATCGTTGGTTGCAAGAACCTTTCTCTTGGCCTGAGGATCACATATTTAACATAACTGCAGTAAGTTATATACCACCCAGGTTTCATCCAATAGAATATGTGAAGTCACCAAAATTGGAAAGCTTACGCTATTAATCAAGACTTGCATAAAAAGTTAAAAACAATGCATATGTTCAAAATTGAGAAAAACTAACCGCAGAAGCTGGGGCCACATTATCTCTAGCTGGTGAACCATGCTTCGGCAATAAGCGAGAACCACTCTTTCCGTCTTTCTTCACAGAAGTTGGCAATTCCTTGAATAAATCTACTTCCAGTGATTGCAAATCTGCTGCATTATGGGTGCCATCCGATGCACCAGACAACGATTCTCTCCCTTCTTCGGGGATAATTGGCAACATCCCCCCATCAACCTTACTAAAACTTCCACAAATCATAGATAGCTCTGACGGATTCAAAACACCTGGACATTGAGCAACGAATAAGTTCATCAACTAGAATTCTAGCTCCAATCTCCCGAAGAAAATAAGGTAAAAAAAAAAATTAACAATCAACATGTCTGAACAGAGAAATTAGGAAAACCTTCTTCAGTAAAAAAGGCCCGATCCCATGCTAAGCTTTTCCGCAAATTGTATCCTCCACCCTTTTTCTTCCTCTTCATTTGCTGTGGCTCCATATTGAGTTTCGGCATTTCTACTTTTTTCGCGTTAATGTTCTCTTTGCTAATACCATCTGTTTGCAATGAAGGGCTTGGTTTTTCGGTATCTACATTGCCTACTTTACCCTTTGCTGTAAAACAAGCCGCCTATTACAAACTATACCATCAAATGAATCAGTAAAAAAAAAATTCTCAACCACTGTGGTTCAACAAATTAATTACTTTCATGATCATCCCAGCGATTACACCATTAAAGCCAGCAAATTTTCTCAAATATGATGAATTTAGAGCACTATAAAAAAAAAAAAAATATTGCTAATTGCTAAGCAGATTTTGAAGTAAAAGGAAGAGACAAAAGCTTTATCAATAGAGCAGAATGTGAGCGACATTATTAATAGAAACATCCAAATCGAACAGAAATAATACCCTAGAAAGCGAAAATGCAAAATGAAACTTAAAGAAAATTCAGAGCGAAATATTAAATGGCTGAAGCAAATTTGAAGAGAGAGTGAAAGCCCTAACCAATTGCGGAGCGAAGAGGACGAGGAGGCTTAGATCCATGGATTTGGAGAGGCGAGCATAAGAAATAGTTGTTGCTGTTAAGCTTCGAAGCGTCGTCGTTTGGTAACTCTAGCAGTAGAGAATCGTCTTCGCCGGAGATCTCCAAGAGCGAGAGATCCGACTCCATCTCTCTCTCTCTCTCTCTCTCTCTCTCTCTCTGAGTTTGTGCTCTAGAAGAATCGAATAATGAAAAAGTATCAGTGAAAAGTGAGGGCTTAAGAAGGAAGTTTAAACGGTTGGTTTGGATCTACGAGTTTTGGTTTTTTTGTGCCAGTGTTGTGCGTGTGTGTGTGTAAATTTTTGAAAGGATTGGTAAGCGGGAATTGTTTAATTTTGTCAATGATGAATGAAAATGACCACGTGTTGAGTTAGTTACGAGAGTAGCCATGTCATAGTCTGATATTTACGAACCAGTCCTCAACGTCATGGTCAACGATACGATGCTTTTGAGTTTTCGGCTTTGACTTCATTGCTTTTGGTGCAGCATGGGCCAGGCTGAGAAAATATAATCTAATACTACGGGCCCATCCCAAACTATACAACGGGTTGTATGGAGCTATATGTAAGCCATCTGGACCGTTGGTTCAAGAATTGCTATTGCATCCAAGACCTGCTGCTAGAAGATGGTATAGATACATCTACTTCTCTCTATAAAATTATTGAAGACAATTTTAGTGAAAACACTTTAAATATTATTATTAGAATTAAACCAACATCTATATTAAACATGATAGGATTTTATTAAGGAGGAATCACACCGGACTACTAAGTAATAAAAGTTAATTAATAAATACACATTTAACTTAAATATGCTCAATTTCTAAAAAAAAAGTTAGTCAATCACAATATAAAAAATTGAAAATGCTAAAGTTATTATAAGTTTTACTACATTAAAAAATAAATAAATAAAACTTACAAATTGATGTAACAATGTATATGATTAACAGGCTTCAAATAAATGTGTTTCAATGATTGGTGGCACATCAATTTGTAAGTTTAATATAGTAATAGTTGTAAACTTGTAATATCCCTCACATTTCTCATAAAAAATAAAATAAATAAAATTCAACCATAACTAATGCACATTTCGGCACTCTTAACCAACCCAACAAAACATAGATGAGTCAAATTAAAGAACTTGAAAAAATAAATTCTCACTCTAGTCCCACTTTAATCAGTTTATGGTAAAAACTAAGAAACCATCATGAAACCATGTTGGGCATCGCATCACAACAGTGCACAAATTAGAATGCAAAATGGCAACCTTTAATGAAAATGGAGCACAAATTTCAGTTTGAATAATGGAATAGTAGTCTTTTACACCCAATTGAAGAAATTAGTGATATTTGCTTCCAGTCCAATCATTCAATAGAAATCTTTAGGCTGCCCCCCAAATTATTCGTAATTCTCTTTACATTCACTCTTAATATATAAATATAAATATATATATATATATATATATATATATATATACACACACACACACACTAACCTCATCATACGCGCTTCGCGCACGATGAGACTTTTCTTTTTTTTTAGTAGTCCTATTTTGTAGAAAGAAAACTGTGTCTTTATTTTATTTTATATATATAATTTTTATTTTGAAAATCTAATTTATAAGTAAATAAATCAATTTAAAAATTAATAGAAGAGTAGTCCTATTTTTTAGGCAATATTTTAGTGGGAGTTAGAGTTGCATTTTTACCGGACTATCCTTTAATTTTATCTCTACTTAAACATAGAGGTGTAGGGGCATTTTTGAACTAAAAAATAAGGAATCCAAACAAGAGAAACCCCTTAAATAATAGTGTATATATATATATATATATATAATCAAATAGACAACTACCATATTGACAAACTTGCACTACATTGCACAAACACAGTGAGTTATCGTGACCGAATGTTATTCTATCTAGAATACAATTAGCGTACATATTCAGGACATTTAGACCAAAAATTATATTACATCACACACTCCAGAAGGTCTGCTCTTGCTTCAAAACTGGGCATTCTGAAAGTAGAAAACGATTGTTGGCATAAGAAATATGTACAAGTTTAAGCTCATCCATTTAGCAAAATTTAGCTTCTGCACTTCATGTACTTCTGACAATGCTACTGCACTTCCTGTCACAAAACCAAAACACATAATGTCAGCACTAAGTTGGACATCAAGAATAGGAAGTCAGGGCGTCACCATTTGCCCTGAGGAATCCAAATCCTTATTTAACACCCCCAGCCCCACCAAATAAAGATAGGCATCCCATATCACAGATTATAAATACTAGACGAATATCAAGCATATTAAAATTAACATAATGGAAGGATAGGAGAAAAATAGAACCCAAATTGGCTTACTTTATAAGTTACAAACTTCTAGCTAATCTTGCACTCAGTGGAATTTCCTATTGAACCCTCTCCAGTAGATGTATCGCCATCTGAGAATCCATATCCTTCATCTTCTTCATCACTCTCAATATCAGCTCTGCTGTATCTCCTTTCAGTGTATGCCATCGTCTGTCGCCTCTGCAGCCGCAAGACATGCATGATAACATCAGGGGTAAGAGTTACCCTTGCATGGTCTTCCCTGCCTTGTCTATTAGACTCCATAATCTATTCACAGATTAAGTATCAGAAAATTACATGCAATAAATAAGTCATATTTTGTGTCCAATTGCCTTATTTGAACTGCCTCCCCACCAAAACAAAAGAAGGAGAAGACCTGGGGGAGGGTAAAGGAGGCTAAAGATAGTACCTGTTCAGCATTGGCAGGCATTGGAGGAGCATCGCTTGCCATAGGAGCCCAGAGCTTTACATTATTTTCTATCCCACAAGTAGCAAGAATAGGAATATGGGGATGGGGGGCAAGATGATTTACAACATGGCGATCACCTACCATTAAACGCACTAATTTAGCTCCCTTCTTCTTCCAAATAAATATATGGCCACAATCAGACCCACTCAAGACATATTCATCATTTGGGCCAAAAAAACTCACTCCTTTAACTGTCTTCGAATTTCTATGGCCCAAGTAAACCTGCGGCTCTTCATTTTTCAATAGATCTTCAGCTGAGGCAGATGATGATGAGGCGCCCAACCCCATGTACTTTTGAAATAGATAAATGAGTTCATCATTGTACGAGACAAGAAGTTCACTTGTATTAGAGTAAGACAACCCTGTGATGTGAAAGTTGTTGGTCGCAATCAGGTGACGCGGGCAAAATGTGTTCACAGGTCTATCTAGATTACTTGATGCATTCAATTGGCATTTTCTCAAGTCATAAACACGTGCATATTCATCAGATCCTCCAACAGCAATGTAATTCAAATTTCTTGAGTCAATTACAATGGCATTCAACCTTATGTTCTTTGGAGGCCGCTTTCTATTTTCTGTCAATGAGGAGCAACAGAAAAGTTTTGTAGCAGAACTACTTCGCAAATCAAACTGAAAGGGAAAAGGAAATAACTAAATCTCAAAATAGAAGGGAGAAATAAGAGCATCAATAACCAGCATATCATAAATTAAACCCACATGTTGAACAAAACTGTCTTCACCACAGCTATATAATATGTGTGGACTTCCTGGCTCCAGAGCAAGCTTGTGCACACGGCCTTGGTGCATGCCCAACATTTTCGTATCAACTTGGCCATCCTCCAAGACCTGGCCAAGCCTTACCTGCAAGGGGAAAAACACGTTTAGAATGGTTAGAAAATAAGCCAAAATCTAAGCAAGTGGGTAAAGATAGAACAGTTTACCCAGACTGTTAGGATGGAAATTACTAAAATTCTTATAATTTTCAGGCAGCACACAGTGGACAAAATGGACAGAAAGAACAAAATCTTCTGCAGGCAAACAACTCCCACATTTTATGGTTTAGTTTCTTCCAAATCTTTTTTTCCAAATTACAGCCTATAACATTTGAGGCTTCTCTGGAGAAAGTGATTATAGCACATCAAAATACAAAACTATAAATAATGAAAAAGGTCAGCAGTCAAATTGTTTTTCCAATGAAAAAGAAAATTCAATAAAGAGGCCAAAATGGATAATCGGTTCATTGCCAAGTGCATTTCACCAAAAACCAAAATGAATATGAAAAGGGAAGAGAAGAATTTAGTTATAAATTCACCTGGCCATCAGAGGAAGAAGTCACTATTTTCCGATCATCAGTGAATGGTATAATTCTGGTCTGGAATATGTTATCCAAGTGGCCGGAAGGATATGAGAGCTGTTTAGTTTTAGTTTCCCAATTCCAAAATATAACTTGTTTGTCATCAGAACCTGATACAAGGAGATCACCAGTAGAGTTGAAATCCACGTCATTTACACAACCTTCATGACCATTTAACTTGCCATAAAGATTTATTTGCTTTACAAGGACCTGCACTGATATGTGAAATCACATAATCAACCATTACAATGCTTCATCAGTTCATATAGATCTTTCTATACAGAGGTATTTGATGAAGGATCCATAAAGAAGATGCCATCTAACTGAATCGAGAAACAATGTTTAACAGGAAAAATAAACGTTACTTTTATTTGTTGACTTTGAAACCTGAAGTGCCTTTCAAACCAGAGAACGTTAATCGGTGAAAGCCCTTTTTTTTTAAATCAGTGCCAAAAGCATGCTTCTATTTGTTGGCTCAGTGACAAAATAGGTCATCAACAACAGACAGTCTTGCAAATCGGTCTACAGATGGGGTATGTTACATGTTTTTTATAGAAAAAAACAGCGGAGTTGAGAGATCATGTGTTTTTTACTGTCCTCAGCAAATGTCTCATTACAAGGCCAATTGAAGGCTGGAATGCTGAATTGTGTAGTTATTAGCTTGAAAGGCAAAACAATGACACCTATGATTTGTAAAGTAGCTTGGGCAGCTCCATTATATGATTGATAGGAGTTGATAGATTATGATTGAGTGATTTGTACACAACCATGCTACTATGAACTATCATTCTGTTTGTATAGAAATAAGATTTGTACTTTTCATTTGGACTGAATAAAACTTTGATTCATCAAAAAAAAAGAAAAAAAGATCGTATTCGCTATGGAACCACATTTAAAACAAAACAATAAAGGTAATATATAAAACAAAACAATTTGGATTTGTACTCTTTTTTCTCGAATGCCTCAGTAACCAATCTATATACAAATAAATCAGGTTGGGCATGGAGTTGTCAAGTAGACTAATTGGGTTTCATTAATATATAAAAAGCAGTAAATGTAAGGCATTTGATAAGAAACGTGGTAAATCATGAAGAAAAGGAGGAAAGGAGCAAGAATTGGAAACCTCAGAAGCAGAGAATCTGCGAGCGAAGCATCTGGGCTTAGTGAAGCCCATCTCTCTCCTGCAAATCTGTGCAAACCCACCTTGAATTCCACCATAACGAATCTCCATTTTCGCACAGCGTTCTGATCTTTTCTTTTTCTTTTTCTTCTTTTTGCTATCAACAGAAAGAGAGTAAAGACACAACAGAGTATACAACTTTTTCCCTAACCCATCCCGATCGGTTCATCACTATACAATTTTTCTCTCTCTCACTTTTAGGTTTTTATTGTTCCAATTTATTTCCTTTTACCCAATTATCTCATGTCTTACCACGGCATATCGCACGCTCTTAATGTAATAATCACCTGTATATGGTTATGGAGTGTGAAAAGCAAGAGTTGGATTCAAGAATTTAAGAGGGAGTTTTACACACATATATACTTAGATTAAGCTAGAGCAGAATCTCTGTTTTTTTTTTTTTTTTTCTTCGTTATGGGAAGAAAGTGTTATTTGAAAAAATTTCCTAGGTCAGTGATTTACCCCACTATGAGCTCCCCCATCACTAACAGCGAATAATCTTTGAATGAAAGATTTGAGGAAACAATGTAGAAAACCAAAAAAAAAAAAAAAGTATTTTGCCTAAAATAAATAAAAATAAAATTTGCATGTTTGGTTAGCCATTTGGGATTTGTGAAATGCATTTTTATTGAGAATGCATGTTCCATTTCTCTCTTTTTTTTTTTTTTTTAAATAAAAAATTGAAATCCAACTATGATGATTCTCATTTTTCATTTTATTTCTCATTTCTATTAAAGCAGTTACAATCTGTAAAACATTTTGATTTTAAATTTTTAATGCATATTGTCTCTAATGGGGATTTGCTTCCAATCCACTAACCCAACAAAACTAACTCCATCCAACTTGACATCTTGAGTTGATTTTTTTTGGGTTGAAGGGTTGGATTGAGTAGAACTTTTATTTTGAGCCTTCGGTTGAGTCAAGTTCGCGTTGATAGTTTTTCAATCCATCTAACCCAACTTGACATACCATAACTATTAGTTTATTTTACTAGTCTTATTTTAATTTTTTTGGTTAAAATGCAAAACTCACATCTAAATGTCACCATAATGAATAAGAACTCTTAAAATAAAAATAAAATTTTAATTGAATTTAAACTTCAAATATGTAAAGTTCTTCTTACCATTCAGTATATATCACCAATTTAACTCCTGATCTAGTGTTGTCATCACGGGGTTATTATAAGCTCACGATCTCTTTCTTAGAGCATTTGCAGCAGTGGAGCTAAAAAGCTGTAATGCTATTTTAGCTCCACTCATATAGCAAAATAAGCTCACAGCAGTGGAGCCAAAGCCATAAAATTTGGCTGATTTGTTACAGTGCACATCTATAGATAGATGTGCACTGTAGCACTCATCTAAAAAAAAAAAAAATTTTTTTAATCAACTGCAGATTAAAATAATAATAACTCATTTATTTTTTCATTCTTTTATTCTCTCACCGGTCACTGTGCACACTTAGTTCTCTCCCTTAAGCTCTCATCTCTTTCAAGCTCTCTCTCCCTCAAGCTCTGATCTGCCAGCCCACTCCACGTCGTCGCCGTCTCAGCCGAGCCACGCCGTCGCGGTCCCGGCCGTCCCAGCCCACACTGTCGCTCCTTACCACCATTCTTCCTTTGTTCAACCTCACGAAATGCTTGTCCTCTTTCACCGGCCTCTCGTTCATGTTCTCGCCTCCGGCGAACGACACCAAAGGGCACCGCAGGAACACTAATCCACTCCCCGACATCGGAATCGCCTCGATGTCTCAGCCGATCCTTGGAGTGGCGGTGGAGAGCGAAACCTTGATTTGGGTTTTTTTTTTTTTTTTTTTTTTTTTTGGGTTGAGCCTTGATTGAGCCTTGATTGGGTTGAGCCTTGATTTGGGTTTTTTTTTTTTTTTTCTCTGCTGTGGACCGGTGATGGTGGTGGTGGTGGAGGATGTTTGTGTTGTGCTGTGTGGTGGTGGTGGAGGATGTTTGTGCTGTGTGGTGGTGGTGAAATATTATTTTATTACAGTAGAAATATTATTATTTTATTGTAGTAGAAATATTATTTTATTGTGATGAATATATTATTTTATTGTGTTGAAAATTAAAATAGATCCACTGCTGCAGTATGTGTGTAGTTAAAATAGATAAAGTAACTTTTGGTGGAGCTAAATTGCTAAAAATTTAGCTCCACAACTGTGGATGCTCTTAAAGCATTGGAACATAGCCTTTTTATTTTAGGCCCGAGGCCCGTTATCTATACAAAGTGGGCAACGGAAGCAAAAATTCCAGCCGAAAAGCCTTTTGAGCCATAAAAGAATTCATTGGATTACAGGTCCCACACTCTAGTGACAACCCAAAGAAAAACCAAGGCAATCCAACCCACCACCAATTAAAGAAGAAAGAAAAACAAAAAGGAAGGAAGAAGTAAAACTAACTATTAGACTCGTTACTTGCTAACTAGAAAAGCCAGCTAATAGTTGGAACAATTACAATGCAGGAGTAGTAGTATTTACGGACCAATTATTATAAATAAATATATATTATATGAAGAGTTTTAATTACTTACAATTAATAGTCCATAACTTTGTGGGTTCCAGTTAGCTCAACTGGTAAAATCTCTGATGGTTATATAAGAGATCAGAAGTTCAATCCCCGCCTACACCAAAAACTGATTGATGTCTTGGTCTGATGATAAAGAACAACAATCAGAAGCAGACGCTATAAGTTGAAACTCTCTAAAAAAAATAGTCCATAACTTTAAGTTTATTTTATTAGTCTTATTTTAATTTTTTTGGCTAAAATGCAAAACTTACTCTCTAAAATTAAACCATAATAAATAAAGAACTCTTAAAAATAAAAATAACATTTTAATTGAATTAAAACTTCAAATATGTGGCTAAAGGCCTTGTAGTAAAATTGGCACCTCCCCATGTACAAAGTGTTTGGGGGTTTAGGGGGAAAGTGTTCGAACTACGGGTTAGCAACATGTTATAATTATCTCTCAAAACTTCAAATATGTGCAATTCTTCCTTCCATTCAGTATATATCACCAATTTAACTCTCGATCCATTGTTGTCAACATGGGTATAATCCAAGCGCTGTTGTTTAGTACTTTTCCATGAGATGAAATTTTGGTTGAATAATCACTGAAAAACGAGTGGTACTTATTTGTTTTGAGAGAATAGAATACATTACTATTGCCTTGATTCTCTAGAACATTTGGCAAGTAAATCTTGTTATCCATTCCTTTCACTACAGTTGATTCTGAGAACGAACCCTTGAGACTAGTATAGAGTATTTTATTTCCCAAATTACATACTTTATGCCATATCATCCGTGTTCTCGTTGTGAAGAAGTTCAATGAGAAAACGAAAACACATTGCTGACAATCATGGACCTCAAAAACTGCTAAAAGCTTTCCATTTCCTTTCATCAAGTAACTTCGTTCATGTGAATCACGTAAATGCTGTGGAAGGCCAGTAGAAAATAAAATCCAATGTAATGAGTGTTGGTTAGGTTCTCTTAAGTACTCGTTGAGATCAAATACTCCCACATCTCCTGACATAAACAAACAATAACACTTCCCTTTGTATAATACAGGATTACATCCGGATAGCACAGAAAACCCCTTAACTCTTCTGATAGTCCAATCCACTTCACCACGCCTAATCAAGGCAACTTCTATAGCTGCAAATGTGAATCCAATAACAAAACAATTTGTAGAAGTTGGTGGCGATGAAAAACACATTGTTTCAAATGGAAGACAACTAGGAAGTTCAATCTTAATCTTATTAAAAGGATGAAAGAAAAAGACGCTGCAATCATCCCGAGATAAGAGCAGCCAACCATAGTCTGAATAGTGGATGGTTGCATTCAACAATTCTGGAATGTCCATATGATAAGCGTTGTTGTATATTGGGTGAAAAATACGACATTTATAGTTGCCCACGGACATTAAACATGGAGTTTGAGAATGTGGGGAATCCAATAAGGGCAGGAGTGGCCGACTAATAAGACTGCTTGATCGCCATGATTTGCATATTGCACGAAAAGTAGTGAAGTCCCCGCAAAAAAGATGCGCTGACACTAATTGCAGAAGTTCTGGTGGAAGTTGAGACCAAGATTCATTTAGTTTTTTCTTCTCTTGGTCCTTCTCAGAATTAATTTGGACAATTTCTTTGGCCATATTCTCCGGAAGCTGCCTCCAAATATAGTCCTTTATCACTTTTTGTTGAGGTATGTTACTGAAAAAAGTTAATATCAAAGGCACTTTAAAAGGTGAATTTGTGGTTTTTGTTTTACAATCATAAAATAAGAAAAAGAAAATTTTTGCATAAACTAATTAGACCACAAAACGTGCAATAGAACCAATATTAGAACCCGATGAAAGTAATAATCTTCTCATTTGAAGAGGAATACAATTTGATTCGATCCTTAATTATTAGAATTTCATTAAATCCTTATTTATCACAGTCGTGTGTGCACGCAATAAATCCTTATTTAATACATTCAAGTTAAAAAAAGTACCATGTATTCTTCAAAATTTTACTAGAAAATTTTCAAAAAGAAAAAAAAAAAAGTTGTAGTAAAGACTGTAATAATCCATATGATATTGGTTTTTACCATGTACTTTATTCTCTAGACATTGACACTAACAAAACCATATATATATATATATATATATATATATATATTAAAAATTACTGTTTTCCCTCGCTAAGCCAACACAATCCATCAATCCCCAGCAATCCACATAAAAAATCACTAATAAAATTTAAACCCACCTAAAAAACCTCAAAACTAAACAAATTTAACAACAACAACAACAACAAAGTCAAGAACAAAATTCAGGTTTCAAATCCTTCATTCTCAACTATCAAATTATCAAAATAATACTAATAAGAACAAGAACAAGAAGAAGAAGAAAGGTTGAGTCTCGGTTATAAATCCCAATAGATTAGTTAGTCACTCATAAGTCACAACTAAACAAATATAAAAATAAAAAAAATCCAAGTCACAACAAACATTTAAAATAAATAAAATCAGATACATACAGTATGGGAAGTAGCCGCAGTTTTTTTTTTTTTTTTTTTTTTTGAGAAACCAGAAGTAGCCGCAGTTGATTGTGGTTGTGGGAGCGACTAAATAATGTGATATTTTAGTCTTAAATAGTAATTTAGATTTCCTAGCCCTAGCAGAATTTTGATGTAATCCTAAACAATGTTGGAGTAGTAGTATTTACGGACCAATTATTATAAATAAATAATATATGAAGAGTTTTTATTATGTACAATTACCAATTCTAGTCGGCATTGGATTTCTAATCCTTTTGGGAATGGTAATAACGGATTATATATATAGAGACACCAACAAAGAAAAAAAAAAACAGAGATACATACAGCACTTTGAATCTTTAAACTTCAGTTGTTTCACGCTAGGTCTAATGGCTGCCAACATCAATGCTCCTTCGGCTTTGGAGAAAGAACAGGTGTGTAAATTTTGTTTTCACTGATATAATTTTTGCTTCTCCAATCTTGAACTGCGAAAATAAATTTCAAAGACTGATTTGTCCCAATTGGGTGGGGGGTTTCTTTTTAATTGAATGCTTAAAATATTTATGTGTATTCAAGTTTTTTTTTTTTTTGGGAAGGGGGGTGGGGGGGGGTTTGTTTTTTTATTTGTGCGTGCCAATTTGGTCCAAGCATTTTTCCCAAGAACTAAAGTAAATTTTGATATGTTGATGAATCGAATCAAATTATTACTATATTGCATGTCCTGGATAGGAAACTGTGTGAATCTAGGTTTACACATTTAGGTGAATTTTAATTAAGTTATGCTACTGGTAAATTTTGGGCGGGTTGCGTGCTTTCATTGATATAATTGATTGATGTTGGGATAATTTCTTTCATGAAATTTTTTATTTATAGTTCTTTTAATCAAATAAAGTTTTTCATCACCGTTAGGTTCTAACTTTTAATAAGTCAGGGTTCAAAGTTTAAACCCCACCAATACCTTAGTGTGTTGATCTCGTGATAAAGAGCAATTATTATGCAATTGACTCTATAGATTAAAATTCTATCACATAAAAACTTTTAATAGGTCTATGGTCTAGATGATATTGAGTTCATGGTTGGGTAGTATTAAGATTTATTTGTACAAATAGATATTTCATAAATTTTTTACAATTAACCAAGTCTGGACATTGACCAAAGGGTTATTGATCGAATTGTAAGGTCAAATAATTTTAATATATATATATATATATATATATAAATATGTTTGAGAGATCACAACATAAATATTTAAATTAAAAAAAAAAGGCATATGCCTAAATTAAACTAGTCATTATCATTCAAAATCAAGGTTTCACGTGATAGAATAGTCTTTAATAAGATGAGAGTCTTGTGACGGGTTTGACAGTTCCCAAAAAATCACAAAACAAACATTGCTCAAAATAATCTCCAACATCAGATCTTCCCAGAAAAAGAAAAAAAAGGAAAACAAGTAAAAAAAGAAAAAAAAAAGAATAGAAAACTATGGAAGAAAGGCTACAAATCTGCTTCTGGCTTTTGCATATGCATCTACATCTATATCTGCATCTGCATCTGCTTCTGCTTCTTCTTTATTTGTTGAAAAATTGTGGAAGGAGACTGCTGTTTGTTTGAAAACTGTGGAAGAAATATCAGAGGTAGAGAGAGGCAGAGGCTGTTGGGAAAGCAAAAAGAATAGAAGACAAAAGTCCATAAGGTTTGAAGTCTGATTATGTGGTGTGGCTTGAGGAAACGTATAACTTTGATCATGATGTTTGGGAAAATGTGTGAGAGGGGTTGGGTTTCTCATGAGATTCTCATGAGTAGGGGTGTCCAGGCAAACCGGCGACCCGGCCAACCCGTTCGACCCGCCGACTCCAGCAGTCGGACGCGGTTTCCGACTTTGCTAACCCAACACCCAATGGGTCGGTTATCGGTTTTTTAGTTCAAAACCCGTGAAACCTGAACCGAAGTTCATGCAATATCCGGCCATTTTTTCCAGATTCCGGCCACTTTTTTCCAGATTTCGACCCCTTTTTTCACTTAAATCCGACGATTTCTAGTACAATAAACACCGGATTTAGCCGAACTAGTGATTTTTTATCACGATTTGGCCGAAATCTCGTCGGATCCGACTGGATGTCACCCGAAACAGACCACCACCCTCCGGCAACCCGAACAGATGAATCCATTAATGCTACGGGTCGGTTGCAGGTTGAAAAGCCACCCACCCAAACTGTTACGAGTCAGTTGTGGGTTGGGCAAAAACTCGACCCGCCCGACCCATGGACAGCCCTACTCATGAGTCATAAGTTTTTTTTCTTCTCTTTTTATCCAGCACAGCCAACTTATTAAAGGTTTAAGTTTATTATTTTTTAGTTATATTTTTTAAAACTTTTTTTGATATTTATTTAGTATTTTTTAGATATAATGTTTTAAAATATTTTAAATAACAAGAAAAAATCTAACAAATATCATATTTATCGTAAATTAAGATATATTTGAATCTCTATAAGTACTAATTTAGTCAATATTACAAAATTTTAAGCATTTATTTTAATTATTTTGTATTAAATATTATTAATTTAATACAATTTAATTAAGACAAAATAGTATTTATAAATGACCCAACTTTTTTCTATAAATTTTTATGTAATTTTTCAATTTTTACTAATTTAATATATTTATTTATATTTTAAATAATTATTAAATTAATTATGACGTCATCACGATTCAACCTCAAAAACCTTGAACCTCTTCCTTTTACGGTTCAATAAACGGTCCGGGTCTGAAAACCTTACTTGGAAGTAGGCAGACAAATAAAGAAGTGCATTTTTTTTTAATAAAAAAATTTAGGTTCTCACCTCTTTAAATTACCATATTATAACATATTAAATAGCAGATAAGTCAATAAAATGGATCTATAAATGTAAATTTACAAATTTTACAAACCCAACTGCCCAATCGAGTTACATAGGTTGCCACACCTATAGGTTTGATTAGGGCTTCTGCACAAACGGTCCATTTAAACACCCGGATAAATCTAGGTATTGGGTAACTAGTTTTGTAATTTAACTAGCCGAGATAAAGAATCTCTTTCTAGATGCTATGGAACAACTATGAGATTCGGGCTAGGTTTAATAACTATGATTCAATCCCTAAACATAGGTCATTCACTCCATTATTTATTATTTTGAAGTAGCTTAAATTTTACTTTATTATAATGGTACTCATTCTTTTTCCACTTTTGTTTGTTCCAAATTCTTTCAGTTTATTAAGAGGATGGAAGCGTCGGAAGAAACAGAACAATTCATGCAAGTAGCAACTCAAAAGGAAGAGGAAAAGCTTTCTGCACCTACTATCCCTCAATCATATCCTTGGTTTGTAATTTCTGATGGAGAATATCTAGAGAGACAAATTTTTTTTAGCATATCAGAAAATCGTTTTTCCACAAAGTCAATCCCAGAGATGCGCAATAAAATGATATACGCTAATACTAACGGTTGGTTAGTGTTGAAAGATGTGGACTCTTTAGATTTGTGTGTTATGAATCCTATATCTAAGGAGGTTGTGCAGCTCCCGCGATTGGAAACCATTGATGATTGTCGTATTTGCATTTTGTCCTCCCCACCAAGTGACCCAAATGATCACTGTCACATAATCTTCTTCAATAGTAAAAGATCCATATTTTACTTTTGCCAGCCCGGTGATAACAAATTTGGTCAACAAGAATTTGAAGATAGAGGAATATTGGATGCAACAATGTATGGGGGAAAACTTTACATTTTGACTCTCCAAGAATTATTTACGGCTGAATTTGTAGGGTCAGAACTTCGATTTACGGTGTCAGGAATGGAGTTAACTAAGCTAATACCTCCAAGGATAGTACGTTTCTTGACATATTTGATTGAATCTTGTGGTGAGCTACTGTATGTTCACATGATATACTTTCCAGCTCACACAGTTTATGGTTTCTTAATTTTTCAAATGGATCAGGCGGAAAAGAAATGGATCCAAGTGAAAAGCATAGGCGAGCGGACCATTTTTCTTGCCAACGAAAAGGGTATGTCTTGTATTGCAAGAGAAAGGGGGGTCAAGCAAAATTCAATCTACTTTACAAAGTATCGTGATCGATTTCTCTATGTTTTTGACTTAGAAGATTGTGGCATATCAAAATCACTTCCGTGCCCTATTGTAAGCTATAATGGGATAAACATTGATTGGGTTATGTTATAATATGTTTGATTGGGTTATGTTATGTTATGTCTGCAAGGCAGCAATTGAAGCAGTGGGAGTTGCTGTGTTACACACTGGAGTGGATGTGCCTCTGTTTCAAACTTGCTTTATCTTTTTATTCGAATTTGTTTAGGAAAGATAATAATAGCAATCTGAATTGTTATCAGATTGGAGTATTAGGGATAGCAATCTGAATTGTTATTAGATTGGAGTATTAGGGACTTTGGTTAGGAATCGTGCTTATCCTTTTCTAGATGTTGAGTTGTTTAGGGATGTTGGATTTGTTTATTGTTACCTTGGTCTGTAAAGCTATTTATATAGCTTTGCATTATATCAATAAAATCAATCAGAATATTATTCAGAAATTGCTCTTGGGAGGTATGGTTTTTCCTCGAATTAAAACCATATTTATTCTCTTGATCAGGTCTGTTACAACAAAGAATCACCATAGCTCCTTGCAATAGATGTGGTGTAAGTCGTGGTAGAGGTGGTCGTAACATGATATATATTTCAAATTTGAAATTACCTATAACCTCAATTGAAACTTCTTTTCTTTTTCTTTTTTCTTTTTTTTTGAGAATCAATTCATAACCTCAGTTGAAACATAATTGAAGCTTGAAGATGATTTAACTTTTGACCGCATGTGTACAACAAAATAATCATGATTCATGAATATAGGTAGAAACAAATAAAAGAAATAAAGTTGAAGATCAAATCAGCTAGGTATGGTGTACGATCGAACAATAATCGAGGTACAACATAGTGGTCATAAAATTTATCCAAACACATTTTAGTACTTATGTTATTGTACGTGTGACAAGTAATATTTCTAGTTTGGTCAGTATTTATTGTTGCAGAATCTGGATTTGAGAGCATATATCCAATTCAACTCGATATTAACACCAACCAAAACAAACTTGTAGACTTGTAAACTGAGTATTCGATTATTTTTTAACCAAAATAAATAAATCTAAAATTTTAGATTCATAATTGGATAATCACATAAATAAAATAAAAAATGTGACACCCCTTTATACAAACTAACCCCTATTACTACAAAATATCAGGAGTTTACCATGCTCTAACAAACTAGAGCCCCAAAATTAGCAAGCAAGCTTTACCTTCATTTGTTTGCGCCCACCTATTTATACACATGAAACCTTTCAAGTCTACCAACCAAACAAAAAACTCTTTAACTCCTGCAAAGATAGTACCTGTTCAGCTTTTGCACTTCATGTACATCTGACAATGCTACTAGACTTCCTGTCACTAAGTTGGACATCAAGAATCAAAAGTAAGGGTGTTACCATTAGCTCTGAAGAAGATAATACATCATCCAAATCCTTGTTTAAAACCCTCACCTAATAAAGATAGGCATCCCATATCACAGATTATAAATACTAGCCGAATATCCAGCATATAACAATTAACATAATGGAAGGATAGGAGGAAAATAGAACCCAAATTGGCTTACTTTATAAGTGGCAAACTTCTAGCCAACGTTGCACTCAGTGGAATTTCCTATAAAACCTTCTCCGCAAAGATGTATCACCATCTGACAATCCATATCCTCCATCTTCTTCATCACTCTCAATATCAACTCTGCTGTATCTCCTTTCAGTGTATGCCATTGTTTGTCACCTCTGCAGGCACAGGATATGCATGATAACATCAGGGGCAAGAGTACCCTTGCATGGTCTTCCCTGCCTTGTCTATTAGACTCCATAATCTATTCACAGATATTAAGTATCAGAAAATTACTTGCAATAAATAAGTCTGTGTCCCTACCAAAACAATAGAAGGAGAAGACCTGGGGGTGGGTGAAGGAGGCTAAAGATAGTAGCTGTTCAGCATTGGCAGGCATTGGAGGAGCATCACTTGCCATAGGAGCCCAGAGCTTTTCATTCTTTTCTATCCCACAAGTGCAAGAATAGGAATATGGGGATGGGCGCAAGATGATTTATAACATGGCGATCACCTACCATTAAACGCACTAATTTAGCTCCCTTCTTCTTCCAAATAAATATATGGCCACAAACAGACCCACTCAAGACATATTCATCATTGGGGCCAAGGAAACTCACTACTTTAACTGTCTTCGAATTTCTATGGCCCAAGTAAACGTGTGGCTCTTCATTTTTCAAAAGATCTTCAGTTGGGGCAGATGATGATGGGGGGCCCAACCCCGTGTACTTTTGAAATAGATAAATGAGTTCATCGTTGTACAAGACAAGAAGTTCACTTGTATTAGAGTAAGACAACCCTGTGATGTGAAAGATGTTGGTCGCAATGTGTTCACAGGTCTATCTAGATTACTCGATGCATTCAATTGGCATTTTCTCAAGTCATAAACACGTGCATATTCATCAGATCCTCCGACAGCATTGTAATTCAGATTTCTTGGGTCAATTACAATGGCATTCAACCTTATGTTCTTTGGAGGCCACTTACTATTTTCTGTCAATGAGGAGCAACAGAAAAGTTTTGTAGCAGAACTACTTCGCAAATCAAACTGAAAGGGAAAGGGAAATAACTAAATCTCAAAATAGAAGGGAGAAACAAGAGCATCAATAACCAGCATATCATAAATTAAACCCACATGTTGAACAAAACTGTCTTCACCACAGCTATATAATATGTGTGGACTTCCTCGCTCCAGAGCAAGCTTCTGCACACGGCCTTGGTGCATTCCAAACATTATGTCCTTGGGATATACTCTGTCTCCACTGAAACTGACGAGGGGAGAGTCAAACAGACGCAGTCTTTTTGGATCTAGCTTCAACTGCTGAAAAGCGAGAAGGTAGATGATGTCTACGAAGCTACCATTGTCCACGAGGATCCTCTTGATATTAAATCCTTCTATCGTGAGCATTATGACTAGGGGATTGTTATGTGGCTGCTTCACTCCCCTAGCATCTTCCTCGTTGAAAGACATGTCTTGGTCCATCTGTCTCTGCTTAAACGTGGGTATCATGTAGACGCTGTTCACCTACCTCTAACATCTTTATCTCTCTGATCACATTCCGCGGAGGCTGGAATGTGTGATCCTCGTCTCTGGGCAAGGACTCGCACTGGTTTTTGTTACCGTCTCTGAACCTACTAGACTCCCCCTTCTTCACATACTTTTGTAGTTTTCCTTTCCGTATCAACTCCTTTATCTGCTCCTTTAGGTCCCGGCAATCTTCTGTGTAGTGGCCATGATTCTTGTGAACCCAACAATACTTCTTCTTGTCACGGATGTTAGGGGATGAATGTAATGGCCTTGGCCATTTGAGGTAATGCTTATCCTTAATCTGCGTCAAAATTTTATCAACAGACATAATTAAAAGAGTGAATTTTACCGTTCTGGGAATTCTCTCATCTTTTCTTTTATTCTCGTCATTAGTCCACCATAGCACCACCTTAGAGAGGCAAAGCTAAAAGGCTACTTTTAAGGGGGGGGGGGGGGGGGGGTTTTTTCCCCCCCCGTTCTAGTGGTTACCCGTGGGTGCTGTTCTTCAAACTCCATGAACCAAGATAATAAACAGATTTTTGGACTACTTCAATCAAGTGAATAGATTTGTAGAACTGCATGGTTAGCATTACAAGATATGAATCACCTATCAGGTCTCTAATTAGTTGATGACAAGGCCCTTCTTCTTTTTAAACTTAATCTGCTACCAGTTTGCATGGATTTCACTTCTTTATCATGCAATTTCACTTCCCCTGACTCTTGCACCCCATTTAATGGATTGATAAATCCTCTTGAACTTGATGTGGTCTCCGATGGACTACTCTGATAGTCTGTTTCATAGATCCCATCATCACTTGAACTCTCAGCTTCAATGGGTGCCTTTGCCTTTGCTTTTGCCTTGGCTGCTAACTCCTCTTCATGAAAACCCCAGTGGGTATCTTTCTCACTCCCGCTTTCTTCAGAAGACGTATCACTTAATGTGTGAAATACTGTTACACTTTCTTTCTTTGCACCTAGGAAAGAATAGCTCCTTGTTTTCCCATCATATAGTGGAAGCATAGATTTAGACTGTGAGCCAGCCCTGTCTCTGCCCAGACTGTAGGTTGTTGACAACTTCCTTTCTATTCCTTCCCTTTCTCGTACCATATCCCCCAATTTTTCAAAAACTTCATTGGCTACTGCCTGCTCTGCTGCTTTCTGCTCAAGCTCTGTAATTGTCCTATCAAATACTTTCTTTTTGAGCTGGAGAGAGCGCTGAAAGGCCAAAAAGACAACAAACATTCTCATGTTATTGAAGGTAGCATGGCCTTCTAAGCTTTCTTTTCTTAAATAAAGAAATTGATTATCATAAAAAAAAAAAATAAAGAAATTGATTTAGATGAAACCAAGAGAAAGTATGCTTCTTTTACCAGTGTAAAGAGAACGATATGTCTCCCTCTAGTGTAAATTGCCAATGAAGCAATAGACATCTCCCTTACCCCACTATCTAGTGTTATTTCAGCAAAAATATAAGGATTCAAGCTTACTCGCTTTTCTAGGAAACTTCCAAGGTCTTGGCCTTGAACCTTCTTTTTCCTCCAAAATATACAACAGAACCGTACAAGTCCAGCTAGCATGACCAACACAGCAGATTCAAATAGCAGGAAGAGTATTATTGCCCTTTCATTACCTGAAAGAAAGAGTATTATTGGTAGTTCATAAACACTACGTTCTTCTTTAACATATGCAGAAGGTTGCAACGTACCTGTGTAGATGCTGAGATACTTGGGCTTTGCTTGTGAGCAGCTAGATGCACACTTCTGACCTGTTAATGAACACAAATTAGATACAGTGCACAGTATGAAGTGAAGGACAAGGTAGTAGAACAAAGATTACGTTTGGTACGACATTGTAGTGGGTTGCCAGTCTCTGCATCAATTACAATTGTCAAGATGTGAGTAAAACTATATTAAAACTCAGAAACAAAGTTCAAATCAAAATGTGAATTTAGTTTCTTGAAAGGAGTAAAAGATTCAATTGTTTTTGTTTAGAATGTGTATATAATGGTATTATCAAAATACAAAATATGTCCAGTTTTGGAAAAGCCTCATTTGAGCATGCATCTTCTCAGGGACTTTACTTTTGTCCATGTAAAAAGATCATATCCATTGCACAAGGCTTCCCGCTTTTGCGGGGTCTAGGAGAGATGGTTGGTAGAAATCCTTATCCCAATTTTTATTCATCTGGCTTAAAGAAAAAAAAATGCAACCATGTAATTTCTTATAGTAACAGATAATAATGATTAGATGATTCTTAGCCATCCATTCTGTGATTTTCTTCAGAATGGTTTAATTTTTGTCGAATGTGACATAGACAAATATTCCAGAATGCCCTATCCTTTGATATAATAGACATAAATTCTATTCTACTCAATGAACAAGTATCTTATGAGATGATATCATACCCCTCTCTCTTACAGCATGTGTGGATTCCACTAGACACTCTCTACTATTCAACTAAGCCTTAATTATGGTATGAGAGAGAGAGAGAGAGAGAGAGAGAGAGAGAGATAAGCCTAAATTATTTTTGAAGTCACAGAATGTGTATTTCACTTTACACTCTGCAATTAGCACACATGCTTTATTAAGAGAATCTCACTTGAAGCAGCCACAAAAGCAAGAAGGATCCCCTCATCCAGTACAAATTGGCGCAGATCACTCTCGGACAAGGAGGATGAGAATTGATCTGATACAATCCACTAAAATCATTTTGAGTGTAAAGTTAAAATATATTGTACTTAGAAAGAGACGAATTCAAAGAATGTAGCCTCAACTTTGAGGAAAGATTATTGAAAACTGAAATTACCAGGATATCTTTCAGACCAATAGGTGAACCCAGTTGCTGGAACCAACAAAGTGAAGATTACAGTTTTTGGTCTCATTGCTGAGACATAAGTATATTCATCAATTGTTTGGCTAATCTTTCCCTCCATCTCTGTCTGAGAAAAATAAACTGCATAGCCTGAGCAATCAAGCAGTGGAGCAACTTGAATCACACAATTCAGTGTATCTGCCTTCGAAAATTTCTTAAGAATCCCAGTTGGTGAAAATGAGTATAGGAACCCATCCAAAGAACCAACAGATAACCAACCTGGTACATGAATAAGTAACAAGATTAAAGGAGCTTAGCAATCACACAACAAGATTAAAAAAAAAAAAAAAAAAAAAAAAAAAAAAAAAAAAAAGAAGATTCAATTAGTTATTTTGACCCAAAAAAAAAAACCAAATTGTTACAGAAATTTCATTCTCATGGTAAACAACATTAAGAACATAATAAAACCAGGTGAAAAAAAAAAAAAAAGAGGTCTAAGGTGTATCGATGGCCAATAAGTGCTAGAAGTTTTACAATACCATTTTCTAGTATTGACAGTCTGCACAAAAAAAATGGTGAAGACCTACAGATTTACGAGAAGAAAAACCTGGAGCACCATGAGATAATGGAGTGTATTTCAAATTAAATAATTGATTATGTAAGGCAATCATAAAACCAGCTGTATCGTGTACTACCATAATGAGTGTAAAAAATAAAATTGAGGATGTTGCTATGGAATAATAGCAATATAAGAAAATATGTAATGAGAAAGGCATATTAAGATACACTAGAGGTGGCTTTGGTTGAGGACAAATGAACCATGAGCAACTAAGACCGATACATATGCAGAATGGGAGCCATTTTAATTTATGCCATAGAGAATATGACTGTATATAGAGTCAGATAACCCAAAAGAAAAAAGTTGTGTAGTGACATTTAGTTGGGACCTAAGGCTTTTTAAAGTTAAATTGAGCACATTTATCCCCAATTTAAAGTGAATTCAACAGTTCATACATAATTATTAATTATTAAATAATGCAATTATTTTTATTAGCAAGTTGAACATGCACTTGGTGGGCTTTGCACACTTGAGTACACCCTCTACTGTGTTCTTGAGCAGAAAAGCTCCCATTTGATTATTTTCATAATAACAAGATGCTGTGTGCACCCCTTCTGTACATTGACAGGTACTACTTTTGTCCCCTCAAATGCTTCTCAAATATTGTTATCCTAAACTTTGAACATCTAAATCAATATGATATGACAAATTTATGGTGCAAAGCAACATGTACCAACTACAAGTATTTGTGATCATACAGTTACCATTAGAATCCACAATAGGTGCACATTCCGTAGTACTCAATGGCCCAATAGATCTCTGCCATAAAACAGTACCCGTAGAGACATCTAGAGCCAGCACAAGGGCCCTAGCTGGTACAGTGACATACAAACGACCATTGTTTCCAGGGGTGACGGTGTAATATTTGTCGAGGGAACTAAAATCCTGGATCCATTTGAAGTAAGGGCTACGAACTGATAAACTATATAATTCTCCTTCAGTATTTGAGATCTGCCAATGCATAACATAGATACAAGTCCATAAGCATGAAGGCATATATTGAAAGAGAGTTTAGTCCTGAAAGAATTGACAATTTCAAACTTAATTAAAGCTCCAAAAAATGCCCCTTAAAGAAATCATTTCATTTAAATCATCGCAACTTTGCATATGAGAAGAGGACTGATCAAAATTCAACATGTATCTAACAGTTATAGCCAAACGTCAGAGAAGAATGAAGGAAACAAGGGATGTGTGGACATTACATATATACTAGCTTCACATTGATCAATCACAGGAACAGAAGTAAAATAACAATCTGTGACATTTTTCCTGCAACCTAGTTGGTAGCCAAATCGGTAAATCACAGGTCCAACACTCCAGAGCAGTTGTCCACGTGTCGTATATGCAAAGAGTCCTCGATTCTTAATATTGATAAATACAGATGAACTAAGTGTGCTTACTGAGAGCCCAATAATTTCAATTAGTTCCTCTTGACCTGGCACTGGACCAAAGAAAACTTCTGCAGCAGGTTTGGATGAGCCAATATTAAAAGAGTTGATCTTCAGTACTCTGTTTTCTGCAACCAAATATATCTGGAAATACATTGAAAGAATTTATGAACATAAAAAGTTGCACAAAATGATAATATTTCCAAGGGTTCAGTGAAAGGCCACCATATATTTGCAACATGTGTCTAGCTGGAACAAGTTTTGCAGTACATAATAAACTTGAAAAAAAAGAAGTCAACAAAAGGTGAGAGTGAAAGGAATAATGACAAGTGATGCATCTCCCTAACATGTCATATTCAAGAGGCTCTACCACTTAAAGCAAATAGAACATTGATCTCAAAGCATGACATGCCTAATTTTTTTCATTCTAAATCAGCATGAGAGGGGGGTGGAAGTTATAAAAATACATACTATTGACTTAATTGAGTGAACATGCATAAGTTATGATCATTGATTAGCTTGAGTCAATTTGCATATGGTATAGTCATTGACATGCTGACTATGTAATTTCAGAGAAGATGAGGGTTAAACATATATATATATATATATATATATCTATATATATATTAACGCCCATCAAATGAACTTAAATGTTAAGCAATCAAAAGCTCGGTATTAAAGAGTGACAATAAATTCACATCGGCGTTTTCCCCTTCTTAGCTAGCAAAACTTAAAATTTTCATCCAACGCCATTACAATTGAAGTAAGGAAGTTGCAAACTAGTAGCCGCAGTGACATAGAATCTGATATTAAACACATAAAACCAAAAAAAAAAAATTTGCTGACCTTTCCTAGACCACCCTGAACAGGAGCCATAGCAGCATTACATGAATAGTCTAAATGTATGGTCCATGCAATGGTACCATTACTTTCAAATGCAAATAAATCTTTCTCAGAACAAACATAAATCCTCCCATCTTCACCAACCAGAGGTTTTGAAAGCCTGTGTCCAGAACTTCTAGATGGCTCTTGACCTGAAACGAAAATTATTATCTTAGAATTTCCGAAAGAAAATATACACACAAAAAAAAAAAAAAAAAAAAAAAAAAAAAAAAAAGGGAAACATAAAGAAACTACCAAAACTCAACCAAGTGTTGTACACCCATAAAACTTGAAAAACTTGGCAGAAAATTAAAACCCATTATTCTTTTCAAGAAAAATCAAATGAGTTCCTTATAAGAATTGGAAATTAAAACCCGTTATGCTTCTCCAGTAAGATCAAATGAGTCCTTCTAAAAATGTGTAGACTTAGTTCCAGAGAGAGAGGGAGAGAGAGAGATGAGGAGTGGGATTACCAGTGTATCTCTGGGATTCCAAGGACGGGGATGTGGGAAAGAGCAAGAACAGGATGAGGAGTGGGATTATCGGCATTGCAGACTACAAGAGAGGTTTCAGGGTTTGCATGGTTAGTTCGGTTTGAAATTATATTATAACGGCTCTCAACCGCTCAGTATGTGGCAGGGGATCAATAGTAGACCGGTTTCTTTTCTTCTTCTTCTTCTTTTTTTTTTTTTTTTTTGCAAGAGATGAAGATATAGAGGCTGTTTGGATTGGCAATTTTCATAACTCAATTCTCAGTTTTCATAACTTATAACTCAAAAATGATAGGACCCATAACAAAAAGGTTGTTTAACAAACGATAACCCTGTTTCCAAAACTCTGTTTCCATCACTCAATTCTCTGATTTTTGAGTTATGATTTATGGAAACTGAAAAAAGTCAAAGACTGTTTTCAGTTTCCATAACTCATAACTCAATGACAATATTGTAATTAAATACACATAGGAGACCCACAGCTGCAACTTTTGACCACTATTAACTTTTTTTTTTTTTTTTTTTACTGGATTCAGCGAGTTTAGGTACTAAAAAAAAAAAAGCTTTAGTATGGAACAGTGCGAGTTCATTGATTATTTTTATTTTTTAAGTAGACAAATGCTTTAGTATTAGGAGATCATATTAACAAATGCGTTTAGGACATTGATTAATGAATAATTTTAGAATTTTTTTTTGAATTTTAATGCTATTTTTATGGGAAATATAGACAGATGTCAAACAAGTCAATTTTTTTTTTTCTTTTTCTGTAAAAAGTTTTTAAAAATGGTTAATTAAAAAATGCTCTTAAGGTATCAATTAACATTTCCCTTATTTTAGTTAAAGTTAACATTTTCCTTGTTTGTTTACGGGTAATGTTAACGAGCGCCTTAAGTGTACAAATTAAAAATTAATAAATGTTTAATTATAAATTGTAATGTATGTTTTTCAATGAAAAAAAGTGCACTTGTTAATTATTTATTGGTTTATATGATAAATTCATCATGATTGAGTGTGTTTTTTTTGGATATATGAGTACAATTTCACTTTATTTTCTTAAAAATGTATAAAAACATAATTAATTAATAAAACATTAAATGCATCTTAACCACCGATCTTAGGAAATTTGTTAACAAAAGTTTGTTTATTTGATTTTGCTATTTTTCAATGTAGTTGGACTTGTTTGATTCTTCTTTAACGAGTGTATTTGCACACCCATTAAAAATAAAAATGTGCATGGCTCAACTTTCCACAACTGTAGCAAAAATTCTGGAGTAGCTCATACTAGAGGGAGACCTGTGTATTCAGAGGGAGGGCTACAATCTAAGCCAAAGCCATAGGTAATTAATGGTTAAAATAAGAATGAAGATAAGGTCTTTATTGGTGAGGGAGCTATGGGGGGCTGGGGGCATTAAGATCCTAGAAAAGAAAATTTTATGAATATTAATTAGTGGATCAAGAATTTGTTAAGGATCGGGGGGAAGGGATGTACACAAAAAGTTACAAAGGGAAAACAGTAAGACTAGCTATGAAGATATTAATTGATGGTTTATGATTGGAATGGTGTGGGCATAGATTAACATTATTATATGTAAAAGGTATTGTGTATGTGATGATTAAATGATAGGTGGAAGCTTGAAGTTAAGAGAGAGTACACACATACAAAGGTTTATGTCCACACAATCAGAAAACCCTTAATAATTACATATTATATTAAGCACTTGTGTTATAGTGAACATAATATAGAATTTTATATACTCTAGAATATTTGACTAACTCTAGGCTAATTATAGACTAACTTAAGGTTAATATGATACATGAGCTTACAATTGGTTTGGGCAACTTGAGCCAAAACATGTCTAACATTATGGATCTTTACCTCGAAAGTCCTTATATATATATATATATATATATATATATATATAAATTTGTTTAATACTATTTGTCTAATTTCCCCAATAACTGTAGCATCAAAATAATTCTTTTAACTCGATCTCTTCAAAATGCTAAATAAGAATATCATTTAAATTAAAACAGCAAAGACATATTTCGGTCACTCATTTATTTTGCATACATTACATTACATCAAACTATATAGTTTTCAGGTTTCATTATCAAAAAAGAAAAAAAGTTGCAGCTTAATTATTGAATGCATATTACAACACTGCGAAGCTTAAGGCATCACAAACAATTCCCAAACCATGCATATGATAAATTTGACTCAAAACCTACTTATTCTTAAGTACTGCTCTCCATGAAAGTAAGCAACCTGATGTGTATTGGCTTATTGTTGAAACATATATATTTCTTCTTATCTCTCCCAAGTGAAACGTTTCACATACGACCTTAGGGTTTCTTTCTCCCCTTGTCTAATGGTGAGCAAGTGATCCACTGGCCTTTTAAGGCATTGTCCTCCGATGAAGTGGCACAAGAAGGCCTTGCTCAACTGTTCGAAGCTATCGATGGACGATGTTGGTAACTTCGTGAACCATTCCCTTGCAGCTCCTTTGAGAGTGGCGGGGAAGGAACGACACGGTATCTCGTCAGGGGGCTGTTGAAGGCCTAACGTCCTCTTGAAGGTGTTGAGGTGGTCCTGGAGGTCCTTAAGTCCTCAAACGGCTCAAGTTGAGGCAGTCAAAATTTCAACGGCACTAAGCATTCCAAGACCGCCGTAGTGAAAGGCGAATCTGTTGCCCTGACCATTCTATCCAGTCTCCGGTCCGTTTTCTCCTTAATGGTGTTCCTCAGCTCGTCCATCTCTCTCCTCATCTCCCAGAGAAGATCCGAGTTCTGTTCATCTAGAGTAGTAGGTCCTCGACGGTCACTTCTTCTATGGCTATCCCCTTATTCTCCTTGTTGGCTCTGAACCGATTCTCCTCCTGCTGAAGTCGTAGCCTCATTTCCTAATTCTATCTGGTGAGCTCTTCGACAGTGGCCGTAAGAGATTGGACTTGCTGGGTTAAGGTTGCTGAATCCTGGTTGGAATCCATCTGAGTGTAGAAGTTGATAGGAAACTACGCTTTTGAACCTAAGTACGAAAAAATGTTGTTTCCCACAGACGGCACCAAACTGATGAACTGCGAATTCGCCAGTTGTAGTGAATATGCTCAGACGGAGCTGGATACTTGTCTATGTCACAGTGAAAGTAGCAATCCCTTAAGATGGTCACCAATGTAAGCAATCTGATGCGTATTGGCTTATTGTTGAAACATATATATTTCTTCTTATCTCTCCCGAGTGAAGCGTTTCACATACAACTTCAAGGTTTCTTTCTCCCCTTGTCTAATGGTGAGCAAGTGATCCGCTGGCCTCTTAGGGCGTTGTCCTCCAACGAAGTGACGCAAGAAGGCGTTTCTCAACTGCTCAAAGCTATCGATGAACGACGTTGGTAACTTCGTGAACCATTCCCTTGCAGCTCCTTTGAGAGTGGTGGGGAAGGAACGACACAGTATCTTGTTAAGGGGCTGTTGAAGGCCTAGCGTCGTCTTAAAGGTGTTGAGGTGGCCCTGGGGGTTCTTAAGTTCATCAAACACCTCAAGTTAAGGCAGTCGAAATTTCGACGGCACTGGGCATTCCAGGACCATCGTTGTGAAAGGCGAATCTATTGCCCTAACCATTCTATCCAGGCTCTGGTCCATTTTCTCCTTAATGGCATTCCTCAGCTCGTCCATCACTCTCCTCATCTCCTGGAGAAGATCCGAGTTCTGTTCATCTGGAGTAGTAGGTCCTCGACAGTCACTTCTTCTATGGCTATCCCCCTCATTCTCCTGGTTGGCTCTGAACCGATTCTCCTCCTACTGAAGCCATAACCTCATTTCCTCATTCTGTCTGATGAGCTCCTCGACAATGGCCGCAAGAGCCTGGACTTGCTGGACTAAGGTTGCTAAATCCTGGTTGGAATCCATCTGAGTGTAGAAGTTGATAGGAAACTACGCTTTCGAATCTAAGTACGAAAAAATGTCGTTTCCCACAGACGACGCCAAACTGATGAAGTGCGAATTCGCCAGTTGTAGTGAATACGCTCAGACGAAGCCGGATACTTGTCTGTGTCACACTGAAAGTAGCAATCCCTTAAGATGGTCACCAGTGTGGTGCCTACCACAGCGCCTCTAATGACAAAGTCAGTATAAGAAGATTATAGCAAATAACAAAACATAAGAATAACAAGAGGTGCTTTTTCGGTGTAAAAAATGCACCTTCTGTTGGAGGTGTGAGGGCTATATATACATTCTCATAGCTTCTAACTGTTGTGGCTATTATGGTGGTTTTAATGCTCCTTTGAGTAACGCCTCATCCCCAATAATGTGGACTTTAATGGGCTTCCAACGGTCAACACAGCTGGCCTTGTAACCGCCCGAATCATTTATTGGCGACATTGAATGGCTTCTTTGCCTTCATTAGTGGTGTGGTTATATCATCGAGGATGCTTAGTTGTTTCGTCTGTCAAGGCGACTTCGTCAGTCTTAATGGATTCGTCCAGGGAAGTTGATCTCGTTAGTCCCATCAGCTTCAAATTTTAGAAATTCATATGTGAAACTCTTAGCATGACTCAACAGATTTTCTTCAAAATCATTCTCTTGTATTTCAAAATAGAAAATTAGGACATTGTTAAAAACGTAGTGACCCCTAAATCTTCCAATCCCCCAAATCAAAAATTCAGAAGACGCATTAAAAAATGACAAAATTGATTCCCCAATTTTTACCTTCTTCAAAGGATAGCAACTTCTTAAACATTGAATTAAGAAATTGAAATGATTTTGAGGAATCAATCAATCCAAAGTATCAGAATAAAGGGGAAACAAAATTCTAGAAGCAAAGTAACTAAAAATTTTGTCTAAATAAATAGAACAAAGCATTGAAATAAAAAAGATTTTTGAAAAGTAATGAAAGCTTTCAAAAGAGAGTGGAAAGTAAACTAAGTGATAGTAGGATTTTTTAGCTTGCATATTTCTCAATGTAAACAGTATTTCTCAGCGTAAGCAGAAAAAATAAAAACAAATTTTAATAAAGACAAAATACGAACAATTTTGATAAGTAAATAAACAACCTACATATTACATCTTATGCACAGCAATTAAAAAAATCCCAACATCAATAAACCCATCTTGAGACATAAATTATTAATAGAATCAAAGAAAAAAAAAATAAACCGATCACTTTGCCGATGGGATAAGAGGTAGTCCTAGAACTCTATAGAAACAAAGAATGAAACTGGTGATTGCCATTGAATTGCGATTCCTCAATTTCATGCCCATCTCTCAGAAAACAAAACTTATATACTCCTCAATCAACCCACGCCCATCTCTCAGACACAAAACTTATACACTCATTCCCACTGCCAAATTTTTTTTCTAAATAACAATAAATATTAATAATTTTAGTTAGTTGTCACGTTTCAAAACAATGTTGAAAACTAGCATCTCGAGTGTCTAAAACTCGAGTTCCAAGATAAAACTCGAGTTTTTAAGTTTCGATTTGTAAGAAGATAGGTTTAAACTGAGAAAAAATTGACATGAAAATCAAGTTTTAAATACTCGATTTCCATAAATTGTAAAAAAACGCCGCTATAGGGCTTTAAAATGTCATTATAGGGATCCAAAAACGCCACTATAGGGCTCCCTAAACCTGGTATTCAAAAAATTTGCAGGAAAACGCCACTATATGGATTTAAAACGTCACTGTAAGGCTTAAAAACACCACTATAGGTGAAATTTTTTTTGCATGAAACTCAAGTCTTAAAGACTCGAGATCTATGTGGCATTAGCCTCTTAGACTCGAGTTCTAATATGGATCTCGAGTTTCTAAAACTCAAGATGCTACTTTCCTTTTTTATTTCAAACGTTGCCTAACTAACTATATACAACCCCTTTACACAGCTATTTTGCACATTACCCCTCCCACTGCCCATTAATCATTACTGTGAGGAATAGCATTGGCCTCCGCCTATCCTTTGGCACCAATGGTAGAAGTAATGTATGAAAGTTCGATGAACTGAAACTCAAGTGGTGATAATGCTCCTTCGACAAAGAATCTGTAAAAAATTTGAAGTCCTATGAGCATTTTTATTTTTAATTATCTCATTAAAAAATGACATTAATAGAAAGAAATATTTGAGAAAATACCTTGTAACTCTGTTTTTGGTGGTTCCCTCCTCCTCGCCAGTCACCACTATTTAACAAAATGTGAAAATGGTTACTGCTTTGAGTGACATAGCAAGATTGGCCTCTTTGTGTGTGTGTGTAGTTTCCTTTTTTTGGTAACTTTCAGGAGATTTGAGGATAGAAATGGATTGACTATTGTGCGTTGAAAGTCTATAGTGAATTTGAGTCTGTTGAAAGGCAGTGGAGATTTTTTTTTGTTCAAGATGAAAGAAAAAAAATAGAAGAAGCAAGAGGAGGATGTAAACTGAAACTGTATCCGGTTTTTTTTTTCAATTTGATGAAGGATAAGAGATCAGGCAGTTTTTGGGTTGTAAACTGCCGAAGCAGAGGTGGGGAAAAAAATAGTTTTATTTTATTTTTTAAAAAAAAGTTGTAACAGTACTTGACTATTGACGTGAGAGGCAAAATGTGGAGGTGGGACAAAAAACGTTTTTGATAGAAACGTGGGGTTTTTTTTTTTTTTTTTTTTTTTCATTAGGTTTTTTGTTTTTAATTTTTAAAAAGAAGTTAAAAACAGTTTAAATAAATTTTAATATATATCTATTTAGGTTTTTTTTTTTTGGGATAAAATTGAGGATTTTTTTTTTTTTTTTAAATTTTGATTTGAAGATAACGTTAGGATGATTTTTTTTTTTTTTAAAGGAAAAAAAAAATAACAACAAACGTATAATTGCTTTGAAGAAATGAGTTAGTGGGAGAGTGATTCTATTTTGTAATAAATGTTTTAGGTAAGAGTTAGAAATATATTTTTACTAAGTTATCCTCAAATTTTGTCCCTACTTAAATGTATGTTGTAGGGGTATTTTGGAACAAAAAAAAATTCAGTCTAATGAAACCTTATACTCTTGATAATTTTCATTAAAATTTCATTTGAACCACATATTAAACAGCTAAATTTTTTTTTTTTTTAGAATACTAAGTATTTTTAACAGTTAAACTTGTGATGCTTTAGTAATGGTATTAGAAAAATTATGGAGGTTTAAATGATATGTTTCAAAAATTTTGAAGTTTAAATGAAATATTTTAAAACTTAAGATTTAAGTTTTAAAATATAATTCTTCTCAAAAAAAGTTTTAAAAAAAATAAATTTGTAAGAGGTAAAAAACTTGAGTCAATTATAAAATGTCACATCGACATCTAGTGGTCATTCTTAAATTTTATGCCAAATAAATTAAATAAGACAAGAGAAATGTTAACAGACACTACTGTACTTTAAGATTGATATATTGTGAAATCTATCAAATAAAAAATTAATATAAATTGATGAAAGGACTGACAATTTTTATGTCAGTAAAGTTAACTTTACTGACATAAAAATTGTTTGTTAACAGACACCTCCCATAAATTAAATATCCTACTTATGTGATGTCATATTGGCGCGTACAAAAGCATGCCACAACTAGTGACTACGCTACATGGCAGTCTGCAAAGCTTCACAATATCGTAGCAAGACTCAACTAGTCATGACACTCTAAAATTTTCGTCATCTCATTTCTTTTTTGACATCATCATTTATCATTTATGGATCATTAAAAAAAAATCATTTATCCTTTATAATGATGGTATGATATATTATAAATGGATCTCAAGCTGGTTGTAGGCAGATAGAATTAACTTGGATTATCTAAATAATAGATCCTTACAAAAATGGGGCTTAGTAGAACTGTGATTAACCAATACATTGAAAAATTACAAAGAATCCTAACAGAATCCAGCTTTTGTGTGTGTATACAAAATTTTGTAAACCTGCATATCCCCAAAAACCCAAAATCCAGGAATGCTGCATGTATCTCCAACTCATCTTTACAAAAAGCGAATCTAAGCCTTCAACCCCCAAAAAAATATTTCTTTTCATCTGAAAAAGAAGAGAATTATCTCTCAAAGGAAGGTTAAGCAGAACCTTTTTATGCAATAAATCCAAAGAATATGAGCCACGATTTTACTAAGTCAAAATCAAGCAGTGTTAGCAAAGCAGTGCCAATTCTTTGCCAGCCAAAACAGGACCAGTGTCCAATTAGGCTTCTTCTATTGTCGTAGATGCTCCCACCTCTCTATACTATATTTCTTTCCAGAACTAAAAGCAAAAGGATTTATGGATGGGTGAATTAATCCTCATCCTCAGTTAAGGAGGCAAAAGAGAAAGGTCTGAACTTGTAGCCATCACCATGATAAAACTTGTTTTGAAATTCCACCCAATGAAGACGCAGGGCATGAAGAAAAGCACTAAGAGTCTCCATCATGAGTAGAATAAAAGCAGTCGCAAAGGCAAAAACAGCTAGCCCCACTAACCGGATGACAATGTTGTCATACCTGTCATAACCATCCTTAATAATATCAAATACCGAGGAAAGAACAAGAAACATTAATTGCAAGTGTAGTATAGAGTACTATACAAATTACGTACAGAATGGTTAAAAAAACAGAGACATGAAAATGTTGTCAATCAACTATACCAAGTAGTAAGTTGTACCAGACTTTTTTGGAACTGTATTAATTTCAACGAAGAGACTGACAAATCAACAAATCCAAAATCAATATTAATCTCATGAACAATTTTAAACCAAAACAGGATCTTGATCAAAGTGATTCAATCAGTCCTACAAGGAAATCAAACCTGGATTCACGCTAACGCTCTATATCTAAACCACATTTCAATGTTTTACGTATGGCCTGTGCAAACTGTGTGGATGAGTTGCTCCAAATCATGCAATAGCAGAATGTATATAGTTAATCCCTACAGGAGTGAAATTGGATGCAGAGCAACATACAAAATGTGGGGAGTATCTTTTTTTTTTTTT
Organism: Quercus lobata; assembly: GCF_001633185.2. Taxonomy (NCBI): domain Eukaryota; kingdom Viridiplantae; phylum Streptophyta; class Magnoliopsida; order Fagales; family Fagaceae; genus Quercus; species Quercus lobata. Next base: position 36,449,842 of record NC_044904.1, read on the forward strand.
TTTTTTTTTTGGATTTAAAGGAGGAAGGTTCTAAAGCTTCCCTAAACCCCCTCCCCCCTCTCTCTCTCTCTCCTCTCCCCAAAACTTTGGTGGGTTTTCAGTCTTATATGCCATGAGCCCAATGAAGAATCTGCATGTAATGGGGTCCTTTTTTGGGATGTGAGTTTCTTTATAGGGGTTTTTATGTTCGGGAATTGGAGGCTGTGTCGAGCTTCATGGATACCAAATGTGGCTCTTAGTAACGGGGTTTGGAGGATAAAATGAGCTGGAAATCAGATAGAAATAAGGGGTTCATGGTTAATGATTATTATAGTCTTCTAGTGGGCTCTAATGATTATTGTATTCCCTGGAAAAGCATTTGGAAGCAGAAGATCCCTTCTCGAGTGGCTCTTTTTCTGAACTGCTGCTTTGGGAAAATGCTTAACAATTGGCAATTTATGAAAAAGGAAGGCTTGGATATTGGATTGGTGTTATATGTGCAAGTGTAATGGTGAATCAATTGACCATCTCTTCCTTCATTGTCCGGTTGCTATGGATTTGTGGTCTATGATTTTGGGTTTGTTTGGAGTAAATTGGGTTATGCCGCAATCAATTATGGGTCTCCTAGCTTGCTGGCAAGGCTGGCTTGGTCGTCATCAAAATGGTCATATATGGATAATTGTTCCCTATTGTTTAATGTGGTGTCTTTGGAGGGAAAGAAAATAGTAGGTGTTTTGAAGAGAATGAGAGATCCATACAAGACCTCAAGTTATTTTTCTTTAAAACTTTATCGGATTGGTTGCTTGCTTTGTGAAACCAATCATTCTCTTCTTTTCTCGATTTTCTTGATTCTTGTAATTTTATACTTGATTTGTTGACCCCTATACACTCCCTGTGTACTAGGGTGTTCCTTTTTTTATACCAATAAAACTTATTACTACACAGGGTGTTCCTTTTTTTATACCAATAAAACTTATTACTTATCATAAAAAATAAATAAATATATAAATAAAAAGAGAGGAGAATGACGCAAAAAAAGATAGTTTCTTATGCAGCATTATAGAACTAAAAACTCACCCCCAGGCAAGGAGGAGGACTTTCTCATAGAAAACAGTCGACAATTCTGAGTGAGCTAAGCTGTAATAGCAGTAACAGACACCAATTAGATAATTATAGTAAATATCAAAGAAAGAAGTTAATGAAGATGAGTAAAATCCTGGCTGCACCTTAAAGCCCACAGTCGAAGATATGATGCCGTATTTGAAACAGCACCAAGAACAAACTCTATGGAGTGTATCATTTGGTGCACAAAGACCTCACTAAAATTAAACTCCTCATGATGTTGCCTTGCAGAGTCAGGTTCCACATCAAGATCCATCTCAGAGGTACCAAGAATGCCGTAGGCGCGGCCTTGGAATCTCTGGCAATATCATCAAGAAAAGTCAGCTTCAGTCTCAGATCTTCCCAAGCCCCTAAATTTTGTCTCCTTGACTCATATGAGTAAAATACTAGATGAGTGGAGATTCAAGGTCCACAGACCGATAGAGGATCATAGGGATTGAAATTAACAATTCATGAAGAAAAGTGACAAGCAAAGCATATTTCTTGAATAAATTCAGTTCTTTCCTAATTCTGTAAATACCAGTGACACTTAAGAAGAGCATGTAAAGGTTTAAAGTTATGTAAGGAGAAGCTCAAACCAAATCTTTATTCATACATTTTTTACTCTCCCACAGGAAGTTTCAGATGCGTCCGAAAACATGAGAAAACTAGCCTCTATCAATCATATGATGAAACAACGGTGCAAACACCAAATTAAAGCAGACTGATTTCATTGGTCCCGAATATGGGATTTAAATGATTTGAAGTTTATTTTATTTTGCTGGTTTAAGAGATAGTTATGATTTGATCTTCCGTCCTTGATTGATGTAAGCCCCAGTCAAAACATTATTGATATGTTGATTTTGATGAATGAACATGTTTCAGAAATTATCCATAGCTTGGTTGATGCCAGGTAAACTCTAGGTGGTGAAGCCTAAAGTTTTTCCTGCTCATGTTCATAATCCCTATATGTATTCCTTTGGTGTCTTTCTTCTCATGGTGTGTGACATTAGGAAAGACCTTGACTACGGATAATCTGAGGAAAAGAGGTATCATCATCATGGACAATTATCATCAAGCAGGAATCACTGGCCCATCCATAAAGGAGCTCTAAAATCAAATTTCCATTGTAATTTTCATAATGTATGAGTTGATGGACAAATGACTATTGATATCCCATCCATCATCCATGTAATAGTAGGTGCACATGATGAGTATGACATAGCTACCTAATCCAAAAGTGGGTCCAATACTTTGAGGAATTAAGAACGTCTTCTTTTGCATCGGAGGAATCTTATAATGAGTCATACAAGGGCACACACATTTACAAACTACTATTATGTTCAATTAATGGCCCAGCATGTAAACTAAAAAATCCAGTACTAAACAAGTGTGTTAAGGAACAATTATAAGCATAATTTTAAAATGAGCTAAACAACTGCAGATAATAGAGATTTTAAAGAAACGTATTCAGTTAAGCAGTGGGAATGATCTGGTATTACAACAAAAAAAATCAGGTCAAAACTGTCCACTTTTGAGGAAGAAAGATGCTTGTGATAACCATAATATATTTTTTTGTTCAATATTATAAAGTTCAAGATATCCAAAGGAATAAAAATAAAAAAATAAAAAATAATTTTAAAAAATATAAAAAGGGGCCTGTGGATAAGGCTATCATTTTGAACAGAAAAATAGATAAGGCAAGCAAATAAATGACAGTACCTCCGTGTGAAGCCTCTTCAAAATAAAAGGTTTTGGAAAAAGCATCCATGGAACTGCAATAAGAGCTAAAAGCAACAAAATAATCTGCAAGAGTTGAGCTTTAGTTATCGTCTAGAAGACTAGTAAATATAATTAAGTATACAGAGTGAGAAACAAAAGAGCACAGATTATACCTGAAGCGGTCTTTGGCCCCAAAATAACTGATTCTCACCAAGATTGTCAGTGGGACTCAAAAACATGTATATCATTACATGATAGAGGTCTGCCTGAGAACCAGTGCACCACTTTATGATGATAAGAAGTGAAAGATACCCGAAAAGGCTGTTAAGAAAGATCACCTGAGGCACAAACTGGTACCTACCAACAAGATGCAGAATAAGTTTGACTCTTGACTTTCCAAGGACGTAGGAAAGAGAGAAATAAAGGGAAGATGGAGGAGAAGACACACCTTATGTCCAGTGAGCTGCTAAAAAAACGTGCATTGAAGTAACTTAATATAATTCCTAAGTTCATCTGGACCACGCCCAACAAAATAGACATCTTCATTTTCAGAGAATTCAAGAAAGGCAGCTCCGAACGGCTTCCACGCCAACTGGGATCCACACCAAATGGGTATGCATCTTGGTATTTGACTAAGCCAACAGTGTACGCATCCCTGACCAGAAAAACAAAAGTAGATCATAGATTCAGATAATTGCACAGCTAAATTCCTCTTAAGTGAAAAAATATCCCAACAGATTATAAATAGCATAAAAAACTAAGAGCCTATATAAATACAAAGGGTGGATACTGAAGAGAAAAAGGCAATGCAAAAGAAAACAGGATATGCCTAAAAACTGATAAGAAAGTTTCAGAATAGATAAAGAATATGAAAAAATTGGATGATAAATAAATAAGAAAATTATTCTGAAAAAACTATCAAACTTAAAAGAAGTTATAACTTAATGCCAAACTTAATGATATTTAAAAGAGCCTTGTTGAGGGTTAAATAGCAGTGCAGTTTAAGATTCCTAGTATTGCAGCAATAGCAAAACCCCTAATTCACCATGGAAAGAACCAACATGCTATCTAATGAAAGCTCAAACTTGCACTCAACATGAGTCTCTCAACAACAATGAAAAATGACTATAATGTAACTTACAATGATTTAATTACAACCACTCATCAAGCATATATGTGCAACTTAGAAAGTTCTCCACTGCTTTATATATGCCTATGTGGACTTTTATTGGGATGGGATTTATGACAACAGCATCCCAAGTCCCAACATCACTGATTTGACTCTATCCATAAATGATTAGAGGTGTAAATACTAACACCTACAAGCACATCAACAAAGAAAAAAAATTCCTACAGGCACATGTTTATTTCAAAATTGAGATGCATAGCAACAACATTATAATTAAAAATAAAAAAAAAATAAAAAAATAAAAAAACTAAAGAGTTCTGCCTGAGAATTGCTACAAAATATGAGTGATTCAACATATATCTCCACTAAAACGATCCAAAGGCATAGACAAGATGCAAATAAAAAAAATATACTTTAGATAATATATGTTGAAGAACAAGAATGTTTGTAACTAACACCATTAGTTTTAGTTTATGCAAAAATTTGAGAAAGAAATAGATAAAACATACTTGCACGTAGTATCTCGGCATTTGTAAGCAGAACCACCAAATATGTGATAAGGAACCGAGAAGAATTCATTGTAAATCAACCCACAGTAAATTGAAAATAGTGACATCAAAAGAAGTACATAACGCCCACCAAATAGCATCTCCATAAAGCTTCCAAGTTTCTGCAGGAAGCATATATCAAAAAGGTAATAAGATTAACATGGTTAACACATTATTCCCTTTTTTCAAATGCAATTCCAGAAGCATAAAACATTAATGACTATACTTTTAGATAACATATTGACTTCAGGTATTTAAGTAAGAAAAATCACCACATAAGTAGTGATCATCAATGTCATCCATTTAAAAAATGGTTCAGCAGCATATTCTTTTTCTGGTGTTCCTCTCAAACAAAAGACATCAAAGCCATCATCTCTGTGCTGCTTATTAATACCCATATGCATGTTATTGCTATTATTACGTAACCTCCTACTAATTGTAGTAGAAACAATACTATTGACTGCCATCAAAGATGTGGAGATCAGTCATAATGATAGTTTTGTGGTTGCTATGACTGTCATGGTTGGGGTTCTAGCACTATTAATGATGCTTCTGAATCAAATAATGACATATATACTCAATAAAATCATTACCTATAAAAAGAATGCCTATTATTTTTGTACCAGCCTCTAGTAATCAATTATTTGTGATAAGGAAAAATTATAAGTTTATAACACACAAGATATCATGACTAACTTTCCTTTTTACTAAAGTAGGAACCTAAATCACATCAGTAGCTTCTTCTGAAAGAACACCTGTTTAAACTCCTAAAAAAAACATACCTGTGTACTAAGCTTACTTTCACGAGCTAAGAGAACTAATGCTCCCAGCAACAAGCATATTCCATGACCCCAATCCCCAAACATCACAGCAAAAAGAAATGGAAATGTAATAACAGTGTAAACTGTAGGATTTGCTTCTTGATATCCCGCGACACTGCCAAAAAATTGCTTTATTAGGTCTCTGATCAAAAAGGAAAAGGCCTGTCCAATATTAAATGATAGAGGCACAATCCAACCCTTTTTACCCATGATGAGTAGCATATTTGACTCACCCATATGCATCGACAATTTCCTGAAATGCATTTGTGAATTTGTTAGTTCTGAAATATGTGGGAGGTGATTCTACAGCATCCATCGTGTGAAATATAATGCCCACTTGTGAACTGCTATCAAATGTTGCACGTTGCAGTGCAGCCTGAATCTGTTGAGTCATTAAAAAAATAAATAAACCTATTAATTTGCAAAGGTCCTCTACAAGTAAAAACTTGCCGTAACTGTGGAGCATATTTTTAAACAAAACAAAATCAATACTAACGAGAAAGCAAAACAAGTTACCTGAGCCTTTGCAAATATAGGACACCAGCCCTCTCCAACAAGACATTTTTTTGTCACATCAAAATTTAGCATATTCAATGTATCATATACAGCTTTCTCCCTTCTTACCTGGGAAAGGATGGGAAGCATGAAGTAGTTATCAGTATCAAGATAATGCTAAATTACTCTCAAGCAACCATTACAATGAAGTTCAGAAAGTCCATAGAATCACCAATGACAGTAAAGAAGAAAAACAATCACTAAACACCTGAATCTTACCATGTTCATCCATTTCACCAGGTGCATGCCTATGGAAGTAAGGGCCTTATTTCGATGACGGATCCCAGCATCCAAAGTGGTCTCCAAATCAGAAAGACGTAATGAAACCTGCAACCAAAACCCCAAACTTATATCCAAAACAATAGAGTGGTCATTATTATTATATTCAATAACTACCAACTAAGCAAAATTAGGTGATAGTTGGGGAAAGGCAAACTTGAAATTAATTGAAGTTATTAACTTCTAAACACTCCAGAATATTATTACTATTATTATTGAATAAAGACTCATGACTCTGGATATCCTGAAAGTATAAAAACCAAATCATTTACAACAGTAGTGTATACTAAAACAAAACTGCAGCAGAATGATAAGTCACTACTAGTGAAGAAACCATAATGTCACTGTGAGCTTTAACTTTATTCCAATATATGGAAAGATAAAGAGTCCCCATCTGAGTACTTACTTCTCTAGTTATTTGCCTCTGCTTAGTAATATCTTCAGGAACAGGATAACAATTCGCCCCAAATGCTTCACAAATTTTAAGAATCTTTGTTCTTGCCTGCTCCCCTGAAAAAAAGACTACAAATACTGTTTTCTCAACCTGCAAAGGTCCAACTCACTGGAATAAGTAAGACTGAACAAGATAATTCAATTACTTGTTTCTTTTAAAGAAACAAGAACAATAAGTTCAGTACAAGAAGGGACATGGATGGAGAAAGCCAAGTGCTAAGAAGGAATAAAGTTCAAAACACGACAAAAAAATTATCAGAAAACTCAATGGTAATGAGATGGAAGAAAACCGTTTCACGTGATACAGGATCCACAATATCTTCATCTGCTGGTGCCTGATTGAAAAGCATATTGCCCCTCGTCGCACGAAACAACATCCTTTCAAATCTAAGAGCTTTGGATTTACATATAATCCCACTAATAAATCTCAAACCAGATTGGTCTGGTCTTCCAGGTCTCATCTCCTGTAAAATGAAGAATTTATGATATACACAAACATAGTAATAGCTTCTTCAGCAACACCCCCCCCCCCCCCCCCACCAAAAAAAAAAAAGTACACCAAAGAACAGAGCAAACATTATAAGGTGTAATGAATAAGTACCTGTTCAATTAATGACGATGTCTCAACATAGTCATTGTTTGAGTATACATTCTCATCTAATTCTCTTTCTGAAACTGCATGACTACCACTTGATACAAGAAAGTCTCCTGCCTAAAATTGCCCCCAAAAATCCATTTATGAAAAGGGGTGGGAAAAAAAGCATTCAATATTAGAATTCAAAAATGCAAAAGTTATAAATTATACCCTCCCCCCCCCCCCCCCTCCCAAAATAGAAGTCTTGAAGGGAAAAGTTACATAAACCAGTAAACAATATAGAATACTGGACAGAATATAGAAAGTGCAGATGCAAAATTATAGGCACTAGTACAACCAATAGAAAAAAAAAATATATATATATATATATATAAATAAAATAAAATAAATTGAATGCAAAACCAACCCCGTCTTAAGAAGAATGCTTAGCACTAGTGCATCATGTGAAGATCTAATCCAAACATTAGCCATTGCACCAAAAAAAGACAATAAATAATGGCAGTATTTCTCTCAACTATAAATATCCTTTGTAAAAGGAAAATATTTTTTTTAAGATAATAAGCAACAGGATAAGCCACCAGCCATGTAGCCTAGTAATATTTTTGCACCCAATAGATGATGTCAAAGGATTGGGTTTTCACCAGTCAAGTAAGAAAAATGGGGGTTGGAGATAGAATGTCATAGACACGTTATAGCTAACATAAGCCCACCCCACCCCCAAATTAAAAATAAATAAAATAAAATAAAAAGAAACTAAAAATAAAAAAGGCAAGAAACATAGTGGATAAGATGCTCCTAGCACAAAACTATTACTAAGTATTTACGTGTGTCTACGTGTGATTGTGTGCATGCACTTGTATATGTATATGCCAAGAAATCACCTTTTGCAATACTATCTTGAACTCCAGGAGCTCATTATACGATTGTCGAAGTTTCTCACTATTAGAGTTCATTTCAATTAGCTCATGCTCATGCTCAGCAAGCTGTATCTGGAATTATGAAAAAAACATATAATACACATTATTAGATTCCAACAAAGAGTGTTCCCTATAATAAGTTAAAAGCTTCATGCTTTGACTGACACCATAAAAAATTGAAGGCAAAGCCTTTTATAAATAAATAAATAAATCTCCCTCCCAGTTTAATAAGAGCAGTTTTTAGTGAAAATAACCTCTAATTCTTCCAGCTCAATATCGGGTTGCATAACAGGACGCATAGAAGATAGTAGATTGGCTTTACTAATTTGATCTTTAATGAATCGTAGCTTTCTTGACATCTCTGCACATCTCTTCACCTGTGAAAAGCTCTCAATTGAAGTTAGGACCATTCTAAACTATAAAAAATAGAACTAGAAATAATACCTAGATGATCAATGACTTCAACAAATCACCATTCAGTTGCAGACATAAGTTTAGGAGGTATAGGTTCCAGAGAAAAAACAATACTAATAAAATTTCTTTTCAAATACAAATTTTAAGGATTTTATCTTATGGAAATTGTTAGTAAAAGACATAAAATCAAAGCTTGATGTTAAAATGCTTATGTTTACCAATTCACTACTATAACACAACAAGCATGTAAAAACTAGCGCATGTTTCTTAACCTATTTACTGGAACTACCAACCTGTACATACAACACACTTACAATAAGAACTGGCTGCAGCAGGGATGGTTCATGCATCGGATACACATAATACCACCTCCTGCAGCAAACATCTCTAGAAGACCTACTAATGTGACAACTAATGTTTCGCACATTTGAGTTACCAAGATAAACCATAAGAAACACTTTGCAGTCTAAAACATGCAAACTGCAATAGTAACTTTAACAAGTGGTAAGTAGGTACCTGATTAGCAAATGTTCGTTGGAAAGGGCTTTTATCAGCATTTAACTGCCAAGAAAAGTAATATGAGCATTAGTGCATGTGATTAACAATTACCTGAATAGAGCATAAACTCCATTCAATACAACCACAAATGATCTTCAAAAGGCCCAAAACTGATTCCGCAAAACTAAATACAGCAGGAAACAAAAAGTTACAAGAAGAAAACCAATTTCTTGTAACATTTTGTTTTCTAATATCTCATAGAGCCTTTTTTTTTGGTAAGTAAGAAATTTTTATTAAAAGTTTAAAACAAGCTGGGAGACTCAACAGCAAGCAAACTACAAGAACGTATCCACGGCCAGTAAACCAGCACTACACAACTCCTAAAGACACATCAGGATCAGGGAAAGCTAGTATCCCAACCAAACACAAATACAAAGCCAATTGTACATACAGATCAGTAGCTAATCATAACAACCAAGAACCTCAGATCTAACAACTACTACTACTGCAAAACAGAGGAGGCAATTCTCCAATTGTTGCAGAGATCTCAGAATCCAAAAATTTTCCATTATGCTCAATTCGAATCCTCACTTTTCTCTCTATTCCTTCTAGAATCTGCTCTTCTGTACTAATGTTCCCATGATGAAGGACAGAACTTCTCAACTTCCATACCTGAATATCTGATCGAGCATTTATTCCAATCAAAAGGTACTTTCACGAAGATTGAGCTTGAATTCACTCAATCATGGACATTCCCATTTCATGCAATCCGAAATTAATACTAAGAATTCATGCCTCTGATACCATAACTAGATCCAACATATTATGAAATTCCTAGAGAATTAACTTTACCTTCAAAAATTGCCAACCAATACAATCAATGTTACTGACATCCACTTGTTGACAACAAATCCAAGTTCAATCACTACACATGCCTAAACAAATACACAATTCAACTCCAAATTCAAAAATCCTCTGTTCGATTACTAAGAAAATGAAGGAAACCAAAGCAATTGAAAGTTCCGATTGTGCTAAATCTACCAAACCCAAATCCTCAAAAAAATTAGACTTTCATTGCCATTTCTCATTCCCTCGGCAACCAAAACGAAAAAATGCCAATGCAAAAACACAAATTCGTGAAGAGACCGAGTCGGATCTGAGTCAAAAAGAAAAAAACTTACATCACGGAATTGGAGGAGGCCGAGTTCGCCGAGGTAAGAGACGGCTCGGTGAGAGGACTCGGCGGGGATGATGAGCTGGACAAGGGTCATCTTCTCGGAGCGCATCAGATCCATGGGGGGCAAGTTCTCTATGAACTTCTCCATAGTTCTAAATTTTCCCGGGAAACAAACAGAAATTGATTTTTTTTTGTCTTTTTTTTTGTGCTTTGACCGAGGATCGGAATTTTCTTTCAGATCTGAAACAGACTCTCTTTTATTCTATGTGTTTGCGTAACTAATTCTGTGTGTGTGAATTGAGGTGCGTGAGAGTGTGTGCATTTTGGTTTCAGTTTTCCCTTTTCTTTCTAGGCAATGCTAAAACATGCATCTGCCATTAGAATCGGAAAATTCGCATTTCTTTTCAAAGCTTATTGGATGGAAGTTGAAAAAAGAAAAAAATAAACGCACTTGTTCGTGGAAGAAACTCTTTTTTTCTTTTCTTTTTCTTTTTTTTTTAAGAGGTACCGAACTTGAAATTTTAGTGGGTGGGCCCGGTGAGACCAAGTTCGTTTCACGATTTAGTAATTTACGCTGTTTACCAGAAAAAACTTAAAAACAGCTATAAAATACAAACCGGATCTCACTTCAGAGTGTACCTATTTTCTAATATGCAGATCTGAAGATCATGAAAGTTGAAGCCTTAAAATACATAGCTCAAGAATGATTGCAAGCAATAAACAATGATTTTGCTTGCTTCAAATGCAACCAAAAAAAAAAAAAAAATCTGAAGTCAAAATGGTTTTTTTTTTTTTTTTTTAAGTCAAAATGGGTAATTACATAATTATTTAAATGTTCATTTTGGGCTAATTGTAATTGCCTAATTGGTGCTAATTTTTTTTATATTGACAAGTGTGTTAGGACTTAGGACTAGAGGGAAAAAAAAAAAAAAAAGATATGCTTTTGGCTCAAATTACAATTTTAGCAAACTAAAAAAAAATAAATAAAAATAAAGGAACTTTGTTTTGTTTGGTAGTATTCAAATTTTAAATCTTCCCTAATCTCATCCCATCAATTTGAACTTAAGTTGCAATAAAAAATAAATAAAAAAAACAACTTAAGTAAGATTCTTAGCAATAAATATTGATATTATGAATGGAATTAGTATTTTAAATAACCTTAAACATTCCTTTCTTTCCCTCAAGCGTTTATTGCACGTTTAGCTTAGCTTTCTATTCAAAGATTATTTGTTTATTTGTTAAAATTAATAAAAATACAATTATACTTAATTGGTAACAGGATTTTTTTTTTTTTCAAAAAAAGTATAAAAACAATTTTCAAAAAAATGAACTTGAAATTAGTTTTCAAATAATAATTTTTATATTATACATGTTTGGCTCCCACTTTTAAGAACAATATTTTAAATACTAATAATAAAAAATAATTTTTTTGGAGACCATTTTTATTTTTAAGATTTTAAAAAATATATATTTACAAAAAAGTAAGATGAAGAATCTGTAGATTACTTTTCTTTGTGGATAATGATAAGAGAATAGAGTTCATCATGTATATAGTATTTTTTTTTTAATGATAAGTCTCAAATTTGAAGTGCGAGAATTCTTTTTACGATAAAGATAAACTCCTTAATTTAAAAGACAAAAAATTTTGGACAAATATGTGGGGTCTATTGTTTTCAATTTATTTACAACTATATCATTAAAAATATTTTCTGTATCCTGAAAACACCCCCTTAGCCATTTTCAAAATCCTGTTTAAAACTAGGAAAATATGATACAATTTTTTAAAAATTGTATTTAGAAAATATTAGCCAAATAATAAATTCAAGTGTGAGACCTACTATTTTATGGATTGCAAAACAAAAAATTATATTTAAATACTCTTACCGAACAAGCCCTTAAAAAACTGCACTATTTCACATAAATTAACAAGTGAAAAAACTAGAGGGTAAAAAAAAACTAATCCAAACTCAATCTACTTTTTTCCTTTATAGGAAATTAAATCATACTATTTGCTCCTTTGTGTGCATTAATGTTATTTTGTCTCCACCGAGTTATCATTGATTTATTAGTATTATTATTATTGATATCCTTGTCACTGCAATTAGAAATTCATGAATAATACACCATTTAATTTTCTATCACCAAAAAAAAATAAATAAATAAATAAATACACAATTTAATTTGGGCATTTCGCCGCGATTGCCTAACAGCTAAAGTCAACAATATAAGACCTTAGGCCTGTATGAACAATTCAAATGTGGTCCCCTCTCTCTCTCTCTAGAGCATCCCAAGGGCAAGGAGGTTACTAAATTGACAAAAAAAAAGTCAATTTAGCAACCCATTCTCCAAAATTGTGTGGCTACAGCAAAAACAAGTTAACTAGCAGCTTACTGTAGCTTAAACTCAAAATAAAATAAAAAATTAATGTGGGTTGTTAAAAAAAAAAGTTGTATTTTAATGTGCTGATGATGGTTATGGTTGTTGTTTATTATATTAAATATATTATTTTATTGTATTATTTATATTATTTTAATATATTAAATGTAAGGACACGATTTTAGTGACGAACCTAAACAGTATTGGGTTCGTACGTAAAAAGCCCAGACAATATGATTTGTAGAGCGTGGGCGTAAAGAACTAAGTTAACTGTGGTATCTACCTCCAAGATTTACCCTCAAGCCCGTTTAAGGTTTTAGAGTTGGTATAACGAACGTCTTTCTTTAGTGACTAGTAAAACTCTCTCCCTTTCCCTTCTTACTTTCTTCTCTCTCGTTCTCTCCGTTTCTTTTTCTTCTCCTTTCTCTTTTTCCCGATCCCCCCTTTTTCATGTTCTTCTTTTAGTTTATATATCTCCCTTGGCGCTCCATCCTCGCCACACACGTGTAGGTTGGGTTCGGAGGATTTCTTTCTGTCCCATCTGGCACCTCCTGGAACTTCCTCTAGGCAGCTGTAAGGCTGCTTCCCCACTGTTCAGGTATCACTTCCACATTAATGCGGCCAGAGAGTTGGTTGAGAGGTCATTAATGCGGAGGTAGCTGTAGCCTCAGATATTTGTTTGCCTTATCTCTTTCATCTTTAGTCGGATACTCTATCCTTTGAGATGACTAAATTCTGAAATTTGATCGCAACGAGACCACGTCTTGATCGTCCTCGGACGCGATCGTCCTCGGACGCGTTCTGCCGAGGACGATGGTGTCCTCGGACGGGTATATGGCCTCCGATGGGCCACTGGCCCAACAATCTTGAACCCATTCTGAATCCTAAAGGCCTATTAATCGAATGATCCCCACAATAGCCCCTCAAAATCCTACTTTTCGACTCTTCAGGAGAAGAGGTGGATTTTGACGTCATAAGCCTGCACCTGTGCGCGTTTTAGGGCATGCCCCTGACGCTTCAGCACCCCGGTTTTGGTAGCATTAAATTCTGACAACTCTCTTGTCTCCCACGTTCGACGGTGAGATCCAAATCTAACGGTAGGGGGCTTCTCTTGTTTTGTGAGAGGGAATTTTACCGCTCACAACCTTCACATGACTATAAAGGCGCTCCCAAATCTAACCTGCACCTTGTCCTTAATGGTTACGTGGTTCCAGAGTTTATACATTGAACCTGCCTTCTTCCAGTCTTCACTGTTCTCCTGGCGACTACAAATAATCATACGTTGTCCGAGGTCCTTCCTTTGAACCTGTAAGTTCCCTTGAAGCTTTTGCCATTGTTTTTTCTACACCAAAAAGTTTTTTCTCTACTTAGTCTCTTTAGAAAAATGGGGAAACAGAGGAATCCATTTCGGTGTCTCGTCGACTCCGAGGAGGGTATTAGAAACTTCCGCTTGAAGTACAATATCCCACCAACGGTAGGGATGAGGTATGCAGCCCAAGGGGAGTGGGTTGACGCCAGGCAAACCGGGGAAGTGGTTATCCCCATGATCGCCTTTATTGAAGGAGGGATGACCATCCCCATGAGTAGTATCACTAGGAGTTACCTTAATTTCTTTAGGCTATCCCCCACCCAATGTGCTCCCAATATGTTTAGGGTTCTGGGAAGTACAGACGCTCTGAATCAGAGAATGGGTTTAAATTTATCCCATCACGACGTGAATTGGGTGTACAGCCTCCACCGCCTAGCTGACCAGGACTACTATCTCAAGTCGAGATTTCTTGAAGTAAGGTTAATTCAGTGCCTCCCTACTTCAAATAAGCACCTAAAAGAAGATTTCCTCATTTTATCTGGGGAATGGCATGATGGTCTATCTTGCCCGACAGTGGAGGGAACACCAGGTGGGTGCGGAGTTATAGACCTATGCTACTTAGCTCATGATCACATTTTAATTACCTTTATTACTTTCGCGTCTTACAACTTTTAACTTTAAAAATCAACGGTTTTGTAGACAGACGCTACACGAAGCCCAATCTCAGATTGGTCAATAAAGCGAGCCTGGACAGATTATTAAGAGCTGAAATATATGTGAACGAGGCTGATGGTCAGCTACGAGCAGCGCATTTAATTCTTGGATATACCCCCCTTTCTTTTGGCTTTCAGGCGCCGAAGTGCGTGATTAGGGCACGCGATCCTCGGCTTCGCCGTATCAGTGTTGCCTACGAAGGGTTCATCGTTCCAGAGGGTGTTCCACTTCCCGAACACACAACTCTCACAGAGCCCCTTTTTGTGGCCAGCGTCTCAGCGGGGCCTTCTTCACCCTCACCTTCCCTCAAGAAAAAGGAGACCAATAGGAGAAGGAAAAGGGGAAAAAGCAAGGAAACCGTTGTATCAGTATCTGCATCCACGGACGATTTTGAGATTTTCGATCAGCCCTTAAGCCCCGAGGAAAGCTCTGACGAGATGGGGGTACAAAGGAAACCCCAGAAAAGCTTGATGGAGCTGATAGGAGGTCAACAGGGAAAGTCTGCACCTGCCCAAACAGTATCATCCCAGGTTTTACCTCTTCCAGCCAGGTCTCCTCCTCCAGTCCCTCGCCACCCTCCTCGATCCTCTCCGCAATCAGCACCGCCCAGTACTGCCGAGCAAGAGAAGCGTAGAGAACAGAAGGGTAAGGGGGTAGCAGCTGCGAGCAAATCCCGTCCCACTCAAGAGGAGGATGTCCAGCGAGCTGCAAAGCAGCAAAAAACCAGGCACCCCTCTACGCGGGGCCAAGAGAAATCCGATTCCCCACATCCCGATTCGCAAGCGTGGTTGCTAGTTCCTATGCTCGGTGGGGAGCCCCTGCGAGACGATGCCTCTGTAAGGGACTATAACGGCGGCATTGGGTGTCATGTGGCCTCGGCCATAAAGGAGGCCCTATTGCTCCCAAAGGATATGGCTGAGCTAAAGAATGTGAGGAAGAATCAACTCATCCTTGACAATAAACGATATTTGGGCATGGTGAGAAGCTGTCTTTTCTACTGTTTTATTCTGTGACTGTTACTTACTAATGCGCACTTTTCATCAACTATAACACTAACTCACCCCCCCTCCCCTTTTATTTTTTTACAGATCATCCAAAATACCTTCAAGCTAGATGAGATGCTCAATGCTTGTTCCAACCAGCTAGATGGTGAAAGGAAAAGAAGGGTAACGGCTGTACAAACCTTGTCCAAATCTGAACAGGATCTAGCCGTCGCAAGGAAAAAGCTACAGGCCGAGGAAGAAGCTCGCAAGAGTGCCGAATCGACCTCAGAAGGCTACCAGAAGCAGGCCGAGGAACAAGCCAAGCTTCTGCGCGAGGCGAAAGCCGAGTTAAAGAAGACTCAGGAGCAAGTTCTTGTTCTTAAAAAGCATCTAGAGGAGACTCAGAAATTAAGGGAGAAAGCCGAAAAGCTTAAAGAACAAGCCGAGAATGAAAAAATCGAGTCTGAGAAGGCAATGGACGAAGCCGAGCAGAGGGGCTACGAGATTGGGATAGCTGAAACTGAGAAGGCGTTAAGAGCCGAAGTTCCGGAGGTTTGCCGCATCTTTTGTGCGAGAATCTGGAGCGAGGCTCTTAACCGTGCTGGGGTTGAAGCCTCATCTGAACTACGTAAGCCAGAGAACGTGTATTACCCCGAGGCGATACGCTCCTCAGCTCCTCAACCACACCAGGCTGATACTCCAGCCCCGGCTATTAACCCTAGCGAGGAAGTTTTACCTCGCAATTCCCCTCCAGGAGCTTCTCCAAACAAATCCACCACTGCTTCGAAGCCAAATACGGTCTCCCAGGGTTTTCAACAAGAATTGGACTCCACAGTTCAATCAACTGGGGGCATTATCAATTAAAAGTAAAAAGATAGAAACTATTTTGTAATTTTAACTTAGACATTTAATAGAGGACTTTCTCGCTTACTTTCTTATCATTCTGGTGGTTCTAAGTTATCTTTACACTTACTTACTTTGTCGTCGTAATTTTGGATGAGTTCATTTGAGACGCCTCTTTCATTGTATGCCAATCTTGCATTCGAAACTCTTTCTTTCTGACTCCTTGACGAATGTTCATAGGGCATTACTTTCACCAAGTTTATGATTTAGAAAACTCATCACCACTCTTTTTGTCGTTTAATAATTCAATACCCAACTTAGCAGGTAAGATTCTACCGAATTAGTGGTCTAAAGATTTGATATAACATAGTTTCTGTTTAACACCTCCGTATGAATGATAGGATGTTAATTTTCACTAAGTTTGCGATCCGAGGACCTGGCATAACTTAGTTTCTGTTTAACAACTCAGTATGAATGATAGGATGTTAATTTTCACTAAGTTTGCGATCCGAGGACCTGGCATAACTTAGTTTCTGTTTAACACCTCCGTATGAATGATAGGATGTTAATTTTCACTAAGTTTGCGATCCGAGGACCTGGCATAACTTAGTTTCTGTTTAACAACTCAGTATGATAGGATGTTAATTTCTACTAAGTTTGCGATTCGAGGACCTGGCATAACTTAGTTTCTGTTTAACAACTCAGTATGAATGATAGGATGTTAATTTTCACTAAGTTTGCGATCCGAGGACCTGGCATAACTTAGTTTCTGTTTAACAATTCAGTATGAATGATAGGATGTTAATTTCCACTGAGTTTGCGATCCGAGGACCCGGCATAACCCAGTTTCTGTTTAACAATTCATTATGATAGGATGTTAATTTCCACTAAGTTTGCGATCCGAGGACCCGGCATAACCCAGTTTCTGTTTAACACTTCAGTATGATAGGATGTTAATTTCCACTAAGTTTGCGATCCGAGGACCCGGCATAACCCAGTTTCTGTTTAACAATTCAGTATGATAGGATGTTAATTTCCACTAAGTTTGCGATCCGAGGACCTGGCATAACCCAGTTTCTGTTTAACAATTCAGTATGAAGTGTTGCGATCAGGACCCGGCATACCCAGTTTCTGTGTAATCCACTAAGTTTGCGATCAGTTAATTTATGATAGGATGTTAATTTCCACTAAGTTTGCGATCCGAGGACCTGGCATAACTTAGTTTCTGTTTAACAATCAGTATGAATGATAGGATGTTAATTTTCACTAAGTTTGCGATCCGAGGACCTGGCATAACTTAGTTTCTGTTTAACACCTCCGTATGAATGATAGGATGTTAATTTTCACTAAGTTTGCGATCCGAGGACCTGGCATAACTTAGTTTCTGTTTAACAACTCAGTATGATAGGATGTTAATTTCTACTAAGTTTGCGATCCGAGGACCTGGCATAACTTAGTTTCTGTTTAACAACTCAGTATGATAGGATGTTAATTTTCACTAAGTTTGCGATCCGAGGACCCGGCATAACTTAGTTTCTGTTTAACAATTCAGTATGATAGGATGTTAATTTCCACTAAGTTTGCGATCCGAGGACCCGGCATAACCCAGTTTCTGTTTAACAATTCATTATGATAGGATGTTAATTTCCACTAAGTTTGCGATCCGAGGACCCGGCATAACCCAGTTTCTGTTTAACAATTCAGTATGATAGGATGTTAATTTCCACTAAGTTTGCGATCCGAGGACCCGGCATAACCCAGTTTCTGTTTAACAATTCAGTATGATAGGATGTTAATTTCCACTAAGTTTGCGATCCGAGGACCTGGCATAACCCAGTTTCTGTTTAACAATTCAGTATGATATGACAGGATGCGAGATTCATAGGATGCATATTTGACGTAAGTTAAAAGAGAATATTTGAATTAAAGCTTCTTTACTAATAATAATACCTTTTGAGATTGTTTACATTCCAAGGATGGAGTACAGGTTTTTCATCTAAGTCCTCTAGATAGTAAGCCCCTATTCCAGCTACAGAAGTAATTCGATACGGTCCCTCCCAATTGGGTCCCAGTTTTCCCCAACTTGGATTCTTAGTGGCCCCCAGGACCTTTCTCAGCACCAGATCGCCTATGGCTAACGGCCTCGTCCTCACATTGCTATCGTAGCATTGCTTGAGTTTGTGCTGGTAGTAAGCTAGCCGAACCATCGCGCTCTCCCTTCGTTCTTCAATCAGGTCCAAACTTTTTTCCAACATCGCATCGTTATTACTCGAAGAGAATGCACTGGTCTTTAACGTCGGGAATCCAGTTTCCAGCGGAATAACGGCCTCGGCCCCATAGGTCATAGAGAAAGGAGTTTCTCCCGTCGAACGCCGGGGTGTTGTCCGATACGTCCAAAGCACATGTGGTAGTTCCTCCACCCATCTTCCTTTCGCGTCGTCTAGTCTCTTTTTAAGCCCATAGACAATGACTTTGTTAACAGCTTCAGCCTGCCCATTGCCTTGCGGATAAGCTGGAGTGGAATATCTGTTTCTTATTCCCAGTTCTGAACAGTATTTCCTAAAGGCATTGCTATCGAACTGGAGTCCGTTGTCCGAAACAAGAGCTCGTGGGATTCCAAATCGCGTCACAATGTTCTTCCAGACAAACCTCTTCACATCTACGTCCCGGATGTTCGCCAAGGGCTCAGCTTCAACCCATTTAGTAAAGTAGTCTGTGCCGACCAGCAGGTATTTCTTGTTTCCTATAGCTTTAGGAAAAGGGCCGACAATGTCCAGCCCCCATTGTGCAAAAGGCCAAGGGCTTGAGAGAGGGTTAAGGACTCCTCCGGGTTGGTGGATATTCGGAGCATATCTTTGACATTGATCGCACTTCCTAACGTACTCCTGTGCTTCTTTCTGCATATTCGGCCACCAATAACCTTGCGTTAGTGCTCGGCATGACAGGGATCTCCCTCCTGTGTGGCTTCCACAAATACCCTCATGCAACTCTTCCAGGATTAATTCCGCTGTCTCAGGAGGCACGCAGAGCAAGTATGGCCCAGAGAAGGACCGTCTATATAGCTTTTTATCCTCGGATAACCAGTACCGAGGTGCTCTCCTTCGTATTTTCTCAGCTTCCACCTTATCTTCGGGCAATACGTCACTGTCGAGAAATTTTAATATAGGGTCAATCCAGCATGGCGTCAAACTAGCTTGGCGAACTTGGCAAACCTCCTTTTCTGGTGAAGTGGGAGTACACAAGTCTTCCACGATAATTACCCGAGGGAAATTTCATACTGAGGAGGTGGCAAGGGTCGCTAAGGAGTCTGCGTGGGTATTTTCACCTCGTGGAATATGTAATACGTCAAAAGATTCGAATTCTGTTCGCATATGCCTAACCCGGCTTAAATACCCTTGCATCCTTGGGTCTCTGGCCTCTAACTCTCCGGTCACCTGGCCAACGACCAGCTTCGAGTCCGAGAACAGTTTCACCGCCTTTCCACCCATTTTATGGACCATGCTCATTCCCATTATCAGAGCTTCGTACTCTGATTCATTGTTAGTAGCTGAGAACCCTAGTCTGAGCGACTTCTCGATGATGACTTCTTCGGGGGATATCAGAACCAATCCCAGTCCAGCTCCCCGTTGGTTTGCGGCCCCATCCACGTATACCTTCCATACCGGCCCTCCTGGCGCGGATATTACGCCAACCGATCTTTCATCCATGTGATCTTGATTCCTACTAACTTCCTCAGGGCACTCAGCAAATTCAGCTACCAGATCGGCGAGAACTTGACCCTTCACAGAGGTACGGGGCATATATTTGATGTCAAAAGCACCAAGAATCGTTCCCCATTTGGCGATTCTGCCGGTATAGTCAGCACTTCTAAGTATGGATTTGAGAGGCAATTGGGTCAAGACAACTACCGTATGAGCTTGAAAATAGTGCGGAAGTTTGCGTGTTGCATGGACGACTGCCAGTATGGCCTTCTCTAACGACAGATATCTCACCTCGGCTTCATGGAGGGATTTACTTACATAGTAAACTGGCCTCTGGACGCCACTGTCTTCCCGCATCAAGACGAAACTGACTGCGTGAGGAGCTACCGCCAGATAGGCATACAACACCTCATCCACTTCAGGGCTAGACATAATCGGCGGTTTGGATAAATAGTCTTTTAACTGCTGGAACGCCTCAGCACACTCCTCGGTCCATTCGAATCCCTGCCACTTATGTAACAGGCGGAAAAAAGGACGACACCTTTCAGCCGACCTGGAGATGAACCGGTTCAACGCAGCAGTCATCCCCGTTAACCTCTGGACTTCCTTTGGATTTCGAGGCGCTTGCAAATCGTTAATGGCCCTAATCTGATCTGGATTCACCTCAATTCCCCTATGGGTCACCATGTACCCCAAGAATTTCCCGGAACCTACACCAAAGGAACACTTCGAAGCATTCAGGCGCAACTTATGCTCTCTTAATATCCCGAAGACGCTAGTGAGGTCCTCCACATGTTCAGTCACTACCTTACTTTTCACCACCATGTCATCAATATAAATTTCAATACTTCTGCCCAGCTGTGGCTCAAACATTTTCGTCATCATGCGTTGGTAGGTAGACCCAGCGTTTTTGAGACCGAAGGGCATCACCTTGTAATGGTAGTTCCCAATCGGGGTCACGAAAGCGGTTTTTTCCTGATCATCAACGGCCAGCGGTATTTGGTGATATCCTTGAAAGGCATCCAAGAAACTCATCCTAGGGTGGCCCACGGTTGCATCCACCAACTGGTCAATCTTGGGCATAGGAAATGGGTCTTTGGGACAGGCCTTATTAAGATCGGTGAAGTCAACGCACACTCGCCACTTCCCTGTTTTCTTCTTTACTACCACCGTATTGGCCAGCCATTGGGGATAAAAGACTTCTTTAATAGCCCCAGCCTGTTTCAGCTTGGCGACTTCACTTCTAACTGCCTCGGCATGCTCTTTTGATGGTCGTCGAGGGATTTGTCTCCTAGGGGGAATGGCAGGGTTCACGTTGAGCCGATGGCAAATGAAACTTGGGTCTACTCCTGGGGCTTCGTACGGGTCCCATGCAAAGACGTCCACATTGGCCCGGAGGAACTCCAGCAAACTCGCTTTCTCTGGCAGAGGCAGCTTTGCCCCCACCCGGAAGAATTTTTCTGGATCATCAGCGACAATCACCTTTTCCAGATCTTCACACTCTACCCCATTGGTTGGTACGTCTAAACCTGATGCTGGGATCTTTAATTGCTATGATTCATTATCGGCTGTAGCCGAGGTTTCTGCCTCAGGCCGATGCCGTATAGCCGCTACTTGGCATTGCCGAGCAGCTGCTTGGTTCCCTACTATCTCCAGCACTTGGTCTCTGGACGGGTACTTCACCTTCTGATGCAGGGTGGATGAAACCGCTTTGAGTGTGTGAAGCCAGGGTCTGCCCAGAATAGCCGTATACGAAGAAAAAACATCTACGACAATAAAATCCACCTCCACCACCTCCGTGCCTGACTGCACGGGCAGCCTGATTAGCCCCATAGGAATGACTAACCTTCCCTCAAAACTGATCAGAGGGGAGTTATAGGTTGTCAAGTCCTGCTGCTTCAAACCTAGCCCCTTGTACAAATCCGGATACATCACATCTGCTGCGCTTCCCTAATCAACCATCACCCTTCGGACATCGTACCCACTAATCCTCAGCGTTACCACCAAGGCATCCTCATGGGATTGTATGGTTCCCTCCAAATCTTCGTCTGAAAAACCCAAAACCAAGGGGACACGCTTCTTGGCTCTCTTCCATGCTTGAGAACGATCCTCGGCCGGGGATCGGGACACCGACAACACTCTGGTGGGGCAAGATCCAGTCCTCCCTGGGGCCGCAAAGATGACGTTGATTGTACCCCGAGGTAGCCTTGACGAAGCATCCCCACGCACCTCGAAACCTGATTGGCTCGCCCTTCCACTGGAGTGATGCAAGAGCTGCCTTAATTTTCCTTCCCGGACCAACTGCTTCAAATGGTCCCATAAATTCCTGCAATTGTCTGTCGTGTGTCCATGGTCCTGATGGTAATGGCAATACAAACTCGGGTTGCATTTTGTAGGCTCTCCCGCCATCCTGTTAGGCCATTTGAAAAATGGCTCGTCCTTTATCTTCTCCAAAACCTGCTGAACAGGCTCCCGAAATACCGCATTAACGACCTGGGCGTCTGCCGAGGTCGACTGGCCAACAAAGTCCCTCCTTGGTCGGTTGTTATTATAACGATCTGACCTGAAATCCCTCCTCTCCTGAGGGATCATCTTGGCCTTTCCTTTCCCCTGAAGCTGATCCTCCTCTATCCTTTTGTACTTCTCTATTCTGTCCATCAGTTGGCGCACACTGGTAACAGGTTTACCTGTCAAGGATTTCCTCAAGTCGTGATCAGCCGGGAGGCCGGCTTTGAAAGTAGTTATGGCCACAGCGTCATTCTTCCCTCCTATTTCGTTAAACATCTCCCAGTACCTATCCGAATAGCTCTTGAGAGTCTCGCCCTCTCGCATAGACAAGGTCAACAATGACCCCAGCGGCAAAGGAGTCCTGCTGCATGTAATAAAACGAGCACCAAAAGCTTGGGTCAGTGCTTTGAAAGATCCAACAGAGTTGGCCCTTAAGCCATTGAACCACCTCATCGCTGTTGGACCCAAACTCGACGGAAAAATCTTGCACATCAGCGCATCATCCCTGGAATGAATAGCCATCTTCTGGCTGTAATAACTTACATGTTCCACCGGATCCGAATGGCCATCATACAGAGAGAACGTAGGTTGATTGAACCGTCGAGGATGGGTAGCATCATCTATGCCTCTCGTGAAGGGTGACCTGGAAATTTGACTTAAGGCTTTGTTCATGGCATCGTTTCCCAAGCCCCTGCTAGTTGGACTTTTACGCCTACGCCTATGGCGACGCTCCTCCTCATAGGAGAAAGTCTCGCTCTGTGGAGTTCTCGACCTCCGCCTGTAGCTAGTTCCATCCGACTCCCCGGATGATAGTTCAGAGCGAGGTGGGGAACGTTCCCGTCGTGCATGGCGCAACTCCCTCTTCAAATCTGCAATCTCACGTTGCAGATCCCCATCATGCCTCGCGTGGGAAACGTGACTCTTCCCGCGTGTGTGGCTCCTCGTGGTATGAGTGGTATGTATGCTCCCTTCCCGGATTAACCTCCGTTCGGGACTCCTTTGGGGACCACCATGCTGAGAGCCCCTTGATTCCGCCTGGTGCAAGTTGACATCACCCTGTTGCAGCCCCGCTGCGGGATGAGGTAGTTCCACTCCTTCCATCGAAAACGTTATATCAGAGGTTGTACAAGCTAACACAAGCTCTTCCCACAGACGGCGCCAATTGTAAGGACACGATTTAGTGACGAACCTAAACAGTATTGGGTTCGTATGTAAAAGGCCCAGACAATATGATTTGTAGAGCGTGGGTGTAAAGAACTAGGTTAACTGTGGTATCTCCCTCCCAGATTTACCCTCAAGCCCGTTGAAGGTTTTAGAGTTGGTAAAACGAACGTCTTTCTTTAGTGACTAGTACAAATCTCTCTCTCTTCCTTCTTACTTTCTTCTCTCTCGTTCTCTCCGTTTTTTCCTTCCTCTTTCTCTTTTTTTGTCGATCCCCCTTTTTCATGTTCTTCCTTTAGTTTAAATATCTCCCTTTGCGCTCCATCCTCGCCGCACACGTGTAGGTTGGGTTCGGAGGATTTCTTTCTGTCCCGTCTGGCACCTCCTGGAACTTCCTTTGGGCAGCTGTAAGGCTGCTTCCCCACTGTTCAGGTATCACCTCCACATTAATGCGGCCAGAGAGTTGGTTGAGAGGTCATTAATGCGGAGGTAGCTGTAGCTTCAGATATTTGTTTGCCTTATCTCTTTCATCTTTAGTCGGCTACTCTACCCTTTGAGATGACTGAATTCTGAGATTTGATCGCAACGAGACCACGTCCTGATCGTCCTCGGACGCGATCGTCCCCGGACGCGTTCTGCCGAGGACTATGGTGTCCTCGGACGGGTATATGGCCTCCGATGGGCCACTGGCCCAACAATCCTGAACCCATTCTGAATCCTATGGGCCCATCAATCGAACGATCCCCACAATTATAATTAAACATGTAGTTTCATAGTTAAAACTATACATATATTGATATTATATTTTGGACAAAGTTTTACTATAAATTGGGTTAGAAGATCCTTCCAACTCATTTTGTGATACGTCAGAAGATTAGTCACATGTGTTATATCACATGATTTATGGAATAATTTAAACAAGCTAGATAACTATTAAGTAGATCATTTGACTAAAAGTACACATGAATAGTCTTTTGAGTTGCCATGTAGTGGGTTTGAAGAACTTTCCTCCTAATTAGTTTGGAGAAAATTTTATCCTTAATTTTTGGTAATTTTGTATAATTAATTATATAATAAAGCCTAATATTGATGGTATAATTTTATAATTATTCTA
The DNA here is from genome assembly GCF_001633185.2 of Quercus lobata. NCBI lineage: Eukaryota > Viridiplantae > Streptophyta > Magnoliopsida > Fagales > Fagaceae > Quercus > Quercus lobata. The sequence continues at coordinate 36,474,739 of NC_044904.1, forward strand.
ACATTAATTTGTTTTGGATTTTAGATCTGTTTCAAAGTATATAATTATTCTAACATTAATTTTTAGATCTGTTTCTTTTGAAAAATATAATTTTATAATTATTCTAACATTAATTAGTTTTGGATTTTAGATCTGTTTCAAAGTATTTTTTTTTTCTCCATCTATTCCATAATGATTTTCTTTTGAAAAATATAATTTCAATATGATTTGTTTCCCAGGAAAGCTTCGAGCAAAAAAAAAAAAAAAAAAAAAATTATAAAAAAGGTATTTTCTTAGTGTGAGAAGAAAAATAATACGTGTACAATTATATGCGTTAAGTGGTGTGTAAAATTTCATAAAAAAAGAAGAAGAAGTGGTGTGTAATAAACACTACTCATTAAAAAAATGACAAATTTTAGTTACAAAATTTGTTGTAATCTAATGTTACAACTTTACTCAATATTATTAACATTATTACATATTTCAAAAATCTAACCATTAGATTGCTTGTTCTTTACGTTCTTAATACACATGTCAAATTTTGTGCCAATCAGATATTATTTACTACATAATCTATAAGATTATATTTTATGCAGAATTTTAAACTACAAGAACTTGCAATTTAAACAATTTATTGATGATACAACTATTAATCTTTAATTTTCTAGAAATTTTACAAGTATGAAGAATATAAGAAAAAAATGTAATCCAATGGTGGATTTGTCAAAATTCACCTCCAATAAAAAGATATTGAGTAAGGTTGTAGCTTTAGAATACAACCAATTTTGTAGCTAAATTTTGTTCTTAATAAAACTAGCAATGGGTCCGTGCAATACGCGAATAATGCTGTAAGTTGCTATGTGAAAGGATTATATAGAATATTCAAAATATTTTAAAGTAATAACATGAAATAGTGTTACAATAATATGAAGAGGTTTTTGTTAAATTATTGATGTAATACAAATTAAGGAGATGAAGAATTTAGACTATAGAGTAAATGTCATATAAATTAGAAATTAGTTATGATGTGATGTAACTAATAAGTTAATTGTTTGTTTAATCATAATTTTTGTTTCTTCAATGCATTGGAGTTAGTATAAATTTTTTGTCATATCATAAATTTTTTGTCATATCATGTTGATGTTTAGTTGACCTACGAAAATATCATAGAAAATTTATGATGTCACGTTTATGTTATTGATTTTTTTGTAATATCATGTTGATGTGTAGTTGACTTATGAAAATGTCATAGAAAATTTATGATGTCACATTTATGTTATTGAAGTATGATAATAATAGATTAAACATTAAGTGAAAATAGTAATATGTAAAGAATGTGAGGTGAAAAGTTATATAAAAAATTACTACAAAGTGCCACACGGTAGAATTGCATAATTTCCCACATGAGATTTTTGCTTTCTTATATAATTTTTTTTTAATAAAACATATAAAATACTTATTTATATTTTTATATATAATTAGTGCACACCTATAGATAATTAATATGTATTTACTTCATTGTCATATTCAATGAACTAAAATTTTTACATAAATACAAATTTTGATGTAGTAGAAACTTAAATGAGAGAGTTTTAAGAAACTTGTCACTCGACAGAAACTCATATTTTCTCACACGAGCTCTATGCTTTAATATATAGATTAATTTGTCGTTCGAATTGGGTATAACAGTGGCTGTTAATTCGTGATTGCCATGTAAAGCGAAAAGGCATATTGCAAAGTGGCCTCTTAGGTTTTGTTTCGTAGTGTCCTTGATTCTTTGGCTCTTGACTAGAGAGAGTCTAACCCCAAAAAATAAAAATAAAAAGAATGTAGATTGCATCAGTGTGGAATTGCCTATTTGAAATCTCCTTTACATTTAGTAATGTGTTTGGTTTCGATTGGATCAATGGTGTCATGTTGACCTTCTCTGTTTGGCCTAGTATTTCAATCCGGATATAATATTTCCTGTGCCTGCATTTTTTTTTTTTTTTTTTGGTAAAAAGGAATTAACATTAAACACTAAACAACCAACAGAGATTCAGTACAAAGCCTATGAACAAACAGACCAGTGGCATCAGCCTCCAAAAAACTAAGTAAGTCCACAGGCGGACTAGAAAATACAGCAAAGTCACTATCAAGCAAAGAGCCTATACTAGCCAAGCAGTCAGCACACTTGTTAGCCTCCCTATAGATATGTCTAAACCTCTTCTGGGGAATACGGGTAGCCAAGCACCTGCAATCCTGCCTGCATTATAATACATGCAACTATACATCCACACACACATATATATACCTTTTTTATTTTTTTAAAACATCCATATATGCATACATTATATACAAACACACTCAAAACATATATATAATATACTTGTTCAATCCATTAAGCCCTCTCTCACCCTCTCCAACATTCCAACAAAAATGGTAAATCATCTCTCTCTGTCTCTCTCTCTAATAGCATATGTTTGACATGGTATTAAATTTCAGGCAACATGTAGCAAAGAAAAGGCAGTGTTAGTAACAGTGTATGTGGAGCGTCCAAGAAAGAAGAAGGTGCCAACAAATCATCATCATCATCACCATCACCACCATCATCATTATCTTCATCACACCACCAAAAGAGAGGTAACCCAAGTCAACCATGGTGCTCCTGGACCTGGTAAAGGTTATGATAGGAGAGCCCAGCTGCTTCAGTACTCTAAACATCTACGGGAGTCTTCTCGATCAGCAACAATCACACCCTTACCATTAAAGCCAACTTCATCCAGCAACCACAACCAGCAACCTTCAACCCAAGTACAACCTTGTATCTTATATTTATTCTATATACTTAGCCTAGCGTTCTTATCAAAGCTTCTTTTTGTGTGTGTTTTCTTTTGTCAATTTTATTTGTGCACACAACGTACTGTTACAATTTATCCGTTAAACTAATTTAAAGTTTTCAACCCCCACCACAAATCCTAAATCATTTACTATATATTGTGATAGCTAGGACAAGCCTTTTGGCATCATAATTATTGCTTACAATACCTAATCTTTGGTCCAGGCTGCATTTAAATCCTTGATTGCATCATTTACCATTTTCCTTTAATTACAAATATTTGGTTGATGCATCATTACAGAAAGGCAAGGTTTTTATTTTATTATTTTTTATTATTATTTATAAATCATTTGACACCAAGGGGGAATTTGAATCTTGAACATGTCAATTAGAAATACTAGGAGGTGCCAATTATATTATAAGGCCCTTAGGCCAATTTTGCATGTAGAATTTTGTAATATTTCATACAGAGAAGGAAGAATGTCAACTTAACCATTTTGATACCCTTCAATATCTATTTGTTTCTACTTTCTATAAGCTTTCTTGTTTAGGAAGATGCTAACATTGGATGTAATTGAGTATTTATTTTCAATTTTGATTTGTTAGATTGTCGCTTTTCAGAGAAAGCGAAAACAAGATAGAGCACCAGCTTGCCTTGGCATTTGGAAAATCCTGCTTCCAAACTTCTTCAGATCTTTGATAAGTTCCAAAGCTAGGAAAGAAAGAAAGAAGAAGAAACACCGTGGATCAAAAACCAATACGCTTAAAGATGTCATGAAAGATTTAGCGGTGAGATAAGTAGTGAATTTCATGTAGTGTAAATCTCATAATCTTTTGGTCTGACAAATGAATTCTTTCTTTCAGGGGCAAAAGAAGCAGGGATTTATTTCAAAACTGTCTTCAACATTACAAAAGAATAGGTGAAGCATCATTTATATGAATACGAATCTACAGGGTGTATTATGCAACTAATAGAATGGAAGTAAAAAAAAAAATTGTCAGAATCGAATTTTTCATTATGTTTATAGATTATGTGATCCATAATATACAATAAAACCACTTCTTTTTCTTTTTTTTTTCCTTGTCTTATGAATTTTGTTCTATTCCATGCTAAAGAAAGTTAGGTACAAAAATTTCAGTGCCCACAGAAGTGCAATAAACTTTTAGAAATCAACGCAGAGAAGGGATTCACTGACCATCGCAATTATACTCTCACATATGCTGATGAAAACAAACAAACATGCGTTCATAGGTATCTGACATTGTGATGGATATTGTAGCAGAAAACCTGAGGACACGGACAAAGTTGTTCTCTATATTATGTTGGTGGAATCTTCTCCAAAACATTATGTTTAAATTGATCCTTTCCCGAGAATTAGATGGTCTTTCTAAACAGGCTTTTTATTTGATGGTTATAAGACCATTTACATGTATCAAATCTTATGATTCATTAAATCATTTAAACAAATCACATGACTTTTAAGTCAGTCATTTGACTAAAAGTATAGTCTTTCCAATTGCCATGTAATGAGTAGAAGAAACTTTAATCCAAACTGGTTTGAAGGAAAATTCTGTCCTTTAAAAAATAAAATTTATCCAATAATTTGGACCATATTATTGATAGTATCATGAAGCAACATCATATCAAAACAAATGTGACACCAATTGGTCATTTGAATTGGTTTCGGCATTATATATTTTGATGAGTAAACAGGAATTTTATTAAACAAAGCCAAAGAATGGAATCTAATTGTTACATTTCCATCATTCTACCATTGTTTGATCCACATATTATTTGTCAAAAAGGCCAACAACAACAATAATAATTTGGACCATGTTATTGATAATATCATGAAGCAACATCAATACATCATATCAAAACAAATGTGACACCAATTAGTCACCTGAATTGGTTTTGGCATTATATATTTTGATGAGTAAACAGGAATTTTATTAAACAAAGCCAAAGAATGGAATCTAATTGTTAGATCTCCATCATTCTATCATTGTTTAATCCACATATTATTGTCAAAAAGGCCAACAATGACAACAGCGCCATTAAAAAATATTCACAAATGGATCAATATATGAATCAGATACAAAGACAAGGAAGCATGTGGTTTGTAAAATCATTTGCTGCTGAGACATTACATCCAGAAAATCCCTAACTATAATTGAAAGACAGCATTGTGTTTAACGAAGATCTATTGGGACCTTTGCTGCCGAGTATACTCCCAGAGAGCAATGGCACCACTGACATGAACATTGAGAGATCTAACAACTCCCAATTGTGGAATCTCAATGCAAGCATCTAAAATATGTATTATATCCACAGGTATACCCTCCTTTTCACGCCCAAGGACAAGGACCTGACAAAATGATGAAATGACCAGAACAATAAATATACAGAGAATTGAATGAAATTTTCAATTTTATAACAAATTAAATGGAAGCACTTCCACCAATGTAAAATTGAAACTGGAAAATTGAAAAGGGGAAGAGAAGAAATTTGCAAAGTTTACTCCCTTGTCCTCTTGACCAACAGAACCCAAGTAAGCTTTTTTTTTACCCTCTTTTATGAGCACAGATTAGGTGAACCTACTTTTACTACCATTACAATAAGAATGTAAGACGAATAGAGATGTACGTAATGTATTTCATCAAGTTCCACTGACTTTTTCAATATTAAATGAACTGGAAGGTCTGAGTTCGCAGAACAACTTACTGTCTTTGTGGGAAAGACATACTGGTCAAGAGGTATACTATTTGCAGTTTGCTCTAACCCCAATATAGAGAAGCCTTCTCGTTTCTTTTTCTCCAAGAAAACTTTCACACTATTCACAGGGACTTCTATGATAGGAACCCACTTCTCTGCTGTCACACTAGAAAACAAAACAATGGGCTTAAATGACTGGCCAAAAAATTGTAAGAATATTTACTTCAAAAGCTATGAATATGAAATAATATATAGAAACCTTGATGTGAGAGGGGAGAACACACCAAATGTGTGGATTTTGTATGGGTTTTTGAACAATATAGCAGATTAGAATAAGACTATATCTAGCGAGTTAGCTTGTACCTGAGACTACTGAGAGGTGATGCAAGTATCTGATTTATAACTTAAATATTCAACAGAAGAGGTATCTATCCCTAAAAAAAACATAAATATTCAACAGAACAGACCAAATCACATGAATCTTCAATCTTAAGTGATTCTCCCACATCTGAAACTGCTATCCTGCTGCTTTATTATACCTTATTAAGTTTAAATCACTTCATTATGATAAACCCCATGCTAGTTGACATGAATTCAAATTCCAAAGGTACTCAACCCTTAAATTTCAAATAAGTTTTATAGGAAAGAAATGAGAAAGATTCTCTATGAGAGAGTTGCCATTTATCAAACATGATGTAGAGATTATATTCCAGATCCAACTAAGATCCAATGTAGGTATAGAATATAAAGAGCTTCAAATGTAGGGTATTGGATTATCATCAAACCTGATGAGTTGGAACTGTTTATCACTTAATATATTTGCATCTGCAATGGCCAATCCTGATGCCTTAAATACCTGCAAAGAACAACAATTGGCATAAAAAAGAAGAGTGAGATAATAATACTGCCAAAACATGAAATGGCAGAAGTATACGTTGATAAACTACCAACTGTCCCAAAAGCTTAAGCTATTAGGAAATAGCGAATTTAATCGTTTAACCAATATTCTAACAATCCCCCTCACATGTGGGCCCAAACTCCCCCTTAATAAGTGGGGCCCAGGATATGGGTTTTTGACATTGAAAAAGGAAGGGAGAATGAACGCAAGTTTTGGACTCATTATCACCTGTTTTAATTATATATTAAATTACCGATTATCCCAAAAGCTTAAACTGTTAGGAAATATTCTAAAACAACTCAAGAGAGGAGAAAAAGGGGGTGCTGGGGGTAGAGAAAAAAACCTAGTATTATGAGCACCATAACATACCTCACATGTTCGTGCCAATCCAGCAAGGTTAGGTATACGATCAAGTAGTGATGCTACTAGGATAAAAGTTTGCTGACTAGCTTTTACTCTTTCCATAGCCAGACTTCTAGACTGCAACAGCTGATCTAGAAGCTGATCATCCTTTTCCATTTCTGCTTCACATAGTGCAGTTGTGAACTTCGTTAGAAGAGAAAGATAACAATTTTCATTAGCAATACAGCTATGCAACACTTAAAACTTCTAGACTGCCAAAAAGATTTGTTGAATTTCTTGTTGAGGACATGGTGAAGCACGGCAAGCTCCTCTACCCACAAAAGGGGTTCAAAGAGAGCGCCAGTACCAGTGAAGACACCTCAAGGAATGGAGGTGGAAATTCATCAAGTCCAGCCAATGACAGAAGTCTAGAGATTTCATTATTGGTTTTGGAATTCCACGTAGGCTAAAAGAATAATAAAGAGGTGCAGTGATCCTATTAAAAGTGATAGTCCTAAAATGACAAGTAGGGAAACATGGTAGTCCCTATAAATAGAGAGTTTGTTAGTGTGAGAGAACCTGTGGGTGTATTGGGGATTTGAGTTAGTTTATGTTTGTGAGGTTAATGAGAGCTTAAGTTATTGATAGTGGATTTTTGTTGGCGTTGCCCGTGGATATAGGCATAGAGTTTATCGAACCATGTTGAATTTTCTGTCAAGTGTTGCTTGTTATTTTATTGTTTTGCGTTTTTTTAAAAACAATTTGGTCTCAAAGCTTCCACTAACACAGAACAAACAGTGGATGACAAGGAATGGGAAACAGTATCTCGTGTGGGAGTATATCTAGGCAGGATACTCGTACCCATTTCATGCTGGGTTTCACCAGAATTCTTCATTCTTCTCCACAAAGGGAAGCAAAGAGTTAGCACACCAGAAGATAATGAAGATTAAGCAATAACAAGGCCCACCTTTGATGATTAAGATCTTTATCTAGATCTTATTGAGGAAAATATATTAAGCAGTTTAGTTCAGGACAGCTAGAATGGTATAGTAATATTATCTAATGCAGGGTGATGTCCATAACGAAGTAGGATAGGTGATGTGCTTCTGCTTGAATGAATTGAGTATTAACAAACAATAGAATAGTACAACTATCTGCGTCCTCTTCATCCCTCTAATTAACTACATGAAATTATACATACCGACAAGTTGTTCATAAATTTCTTTGTTGCCGAAGAAGGAACTAACACTGGTTTCATTCTTCTCATGTTTGGAGAGAGTAACCTTCTTTTGAAAATCCAAACAAGTATCTTTAGGCTGCTGGATAAGCAAATTTTCTCCTTTGGCATTAGATGATAGATCCATGCGGTGAGGATCTAAGCTCTCATTCTTGATAGTCACCACATCCCTTGCCATTGAACATCTAAGATCTTCCCTGACATCCTGCAACACTGTAAATGAGATACAAACCCCATAAAAGATGGCAGTAAAAAGTGATCAAGCTCTTACATTTAGGAAGGTGAGTACTTGCTCCAAAAGGGATATTGGGACGCATTCGAACTCGAGTTCCTTCAACACAGACCCAAAAGAGAGGGAAAAAAAAAAAAAGAATTTAGAGACAAAGTATTAAAAGGGATATTATCAAATGCTGGTCCCACTTAGTAGGGTCCTGGAAATTATTATTTACAAAATGTAGAGAATATCTCAATAGCCATGAAGCAGCACTAGTAAAAATAATGGATTCCATTTAGTGAATTTATCAAGACAGAATGTAGAGAAAAAAATGCTGAACTCACTTGCAATGTTTGATAGATGCCTAATATTGACACATTTCAATCAATTTTTACTGACTGGCTTCAGAAAATTAGGAATTAGGTATCAGAGGACATCATCATACAATCTTGAAAAATTAACATGGAAATGGAAGTGTTTGTACAAATGATGCCATGTCCCTACATGTACCAGGTTAACCAAATGTTTCTTTCTGAACGTTAAACTTATAACTTGAATTTTCTGAAAGAACAATAAATTTGTATGACATGAACTGATTATAGAAAACCCCTGAAAAAAAAAATTCATATAGTTCAGCAATATGAAAATAAAGTATATACCCAGATTTGTACTTCAAGGAAAAAAATAAAACTGCCCCTCTCAGCAGTTTTACAGTTCTAAAAGAAATAATAATGACAAAAAAAAGATCTATTGCTTTTTTGAAGGTAAAATATCCTTCAAATTTAAAGTACCTTAGATATTTAAATTAATAGAACAGAAAAGTACATTTGTATCATTGGGTACCATGTCCTCATGAAACAAATCATATAAGTGAAAAACATGTCAAAAGTTAAAATCTAGGATGGAAGCCTTCTTTATTGGATTTTTTAAAACATATTTTGGTGCATATATCTTCCTTAGGGGTTCAGATATTTTACCTGATATAGTTTTAAGTTCCAGAACCATCATTACTAATTACAAGGAGGAAAGAATATTCCATTACTGCTTGCATGGTAATTCAAACTCATGCAACTGTGTTCTAAGTTCTCCTATTACTACGACCATAGAGACTATTTGCTATACTTCTTTTTGCTTCATGTTTGCCTACAGTGTTGACAGGGTTTTTTTTTTTTCTTTAACAGTATTGGCCTACAGGATCATAAAAGGGTTTATAATCTCCCCATACCTCCTATTTATGCTTCTTTTATAAAAGGATAGAATTGCAAACTTAAACAAAGAAATCCCGTACCTCAACCCGATTGATGAAAATTCCTGCTGGAGTGACGGAGATTTTGGGATCATAGGCGTCAAGATATCCTTCCATTGATGCTCGTAAGCTGAAATAGGATCAAACAAAGCTACTATGTCAATAGCTTTCTACAAAGCATATGTATAACTAGAGGCATGAAATCAAAAGAGCCTATCAGCTATGCTTTTATTGGCTCAAGTTATGCTTTTCTTCCTACTAGCAATTACAAACATGTTCACACTGTTTGCTAGACGTGCTTACACATCAGTTTTTCTGTCAATTTATCAGATATAGAAGAACAACTAGTTCTCTTCCCATTTTTTTAAGAGTAAACTAAAGAAGCCAATCAGTTTAAACATAACTATAAGTAAAGTGTGCCAATATAACTCTGGTATATATAACCAATAACATCATTAGGTAATTCAACTATATTTTTGGGACAAGCAAATACCAAAATCTCTCTTATAGGCTGTGACTACCTAGAAATCTATCTGAAGAACCCACCAAAGTCAAAGTCTACATTGAAAAATGCAAAAGAATCATAATTTGGGAACTACAAAAAATGGACAAGGCACTTGGTTTTTGCCATGTATTTAATGCCTGACAGTAAAGATGGCCTTGCTCAGAGTTCTTCAAAATATATGAATACCCTGGTGTTTTAAAAATTGCAATCGACATAGGTACACCATGTTTTATAAACTGACATTATATTCTATAGCACTTAAAACAAAAAAGAAAAGTATTTTTCTTTATAAGTAAGTTTTGGCCCCAGGGAGGAGGAAGGGGAGATTGGAACCTGTGACCCCAGTTTCATGAGACATGGTGCCCAGTCGATTGTGCTAACCCTTGGGGTTATGAAAGAGGAAAATATATAATTTTGAAAAACAAGAAGACCTCCCAAAAAGAAAAATGAAGACTTTGGAATTGAGGTTGCATTCATAGCACATACAATTGAACTGCAGTTCTGCTGGATATGTAATGGCTATACTTCCATTTACAAACTTTCAGACATCATTCTCACTGACCCTCAATAGACTGCATCAAATCCACATCACATACCAAAATGGAACTACACAAAACAAGCTAATACATATTGAAATACAAATTTGGGTCATTCTACTAGGCTCCTTTCTCTGTTGTTGATATGGAACCATTTATACTTTTAGAACAATGGTCAGGTGATTAAATTCATAATTTTCAATCAACTTTAACTTTTGGGATTAGTGATATTTTATATCATGTTATCAGAGTAGGTGCCACATGGTCTTCTATTCAAAACTTGTCTCCACCCAACCACTCTTCTAAAAATTAAAAATTTCCATGTGTTGGGGATCATTATTGAGGGGGAGTTTGGGCCCATATAAAAGTTGGAGCTTAGAATAGTTATTAAGTGAATTTCCTATGAGCTTAAGTTTTCTGGATTATTGGTATGATATCACATGAATTTCCATGAATAATATAAAAATTTTGCTCCAGGATTCCTAGTCACTTTATCTGACTGCTCTACTACATCAGAATGGGAATTAAGTAGTTCTAGAAGCAGCATCTCCATTGAATCAAACGTTTAAAACAATTGTTAGATTCCAAAATATGCATCATCCGGATTTATCGGATTTATCAGATTGTTGCTTATTAAGCAATACTACCATTTGGAAAATCACAGCCAACTTCTAACCACTACCACCAAAAACACCAACCAGGCTCAACAATAATTTTTTATTTTATTTTTAATAATCAAGTCTTAACCCCAAGGGAGGACAAAGGGGAGGGATTCAAACTGGTGACATCCGCTTTATGAGATGTGGTCACCCACCCAATTGCATTACCCCTAGTTCTCAACAATAATTTCGTTAATAAATATTTTGAATTAATATTGCTTAACAATTATATATCTATGCACATTTCCCCCAATATAAACCAGAATCATGACCATACCTAAAATTTTAACATAAAAAGTAATAACTCAAATTTCCCATGATGGAAATCTAATTATATAAAATGATAACAGAAACCTCAGGTTGAGTGGGCTTTTTATTAGGCATGAGGTTCTGTCATGTGTCTATCGAGGTTTTTGTTAATAGGATTAAAAAAAAAAATGTTATTTAGAAGAGGAGATAGGTCAATATACAACAAACAGATCAAACCACTCCTAAAAGCTTAGGATCTCAAATTCCATAAATCTAAAAATTTAAATTAAAGAACTCGAATGCATTCTGCCCACCCACGGCAGCCATCCAGTCATATAAACTTCTCAACACTGATTGTTTGATGACATGATTAGGACATTCAACACCAACCAAGTTTAGCTAGTCCATTGATGCCAAATTTTCCACGTTACACACAAGGGAATAGTTTTCCAAATCTTAGTTCACCTGACAATGATACTTCCTTGCCAAAGGTCCAACATCTGAATCACCATCCTTAGCACAACCCATGAAACCAATGTCATTCAAAGTACAACAAATGAATAAAGTTGTCATGCCAAGGATAGTGATTTAAAAAGACAAAAACACAAAAATTAAGCAGGTGTTGGACTGTTGACAAAAATAGGTAGGTGTTAATTGATCAAATGAAATGCTATCATACAAAAAATGTAGTATGAAAGATTTTTGTTTTGTCATAAGTTACTTAACAAACGCATGCTAACACACAAAGTTCATGGTCTAACAAATTATATTCTTTTCAGAAACATAAGGTCCAAAAACTATCAGTAAATATCATACCGCCTGCAATCAGAGTTATTTGCCAGGTATAATTTCAAATCCTCAAAGCATCTTTTCTCTAAAGGCATTGTTTGAGAGGCTCTAGAACCCAAAGTAGGAAACAGTTTGCAAAGAACTTGGTATACTAGTAACTGCAAGAACAAAAAAGACTCATCATAAATAAGAACTCCACCCCCCACCCTCCTAAAGTTGTATAACAGAAGATTCACCAGCTTCACAAAAACTGACCTGGGTGAAACCACGTAAGCTGTGGTGATGTGATGTCAATAATGGAACTATAGGAGGAAGTAATTCATCCAAATGCCTATATTGAACTGCTTCAGATGCATGGAGGATGACATTAGCTGCTATAAATACATAAGAAGAGAGTGCCTGCATTTGATGTCCAACAAGGATGATAATGTTGAGTACCACAATTAGTGTTGACTACTAAAATTCAAGCAATTAATAACTCTGAGCAATGACAGTACCATTTCAGCCAACAATATATATATGAAGTTAGTCAGGATTAAAATTTGCTCTAAACCACAGAGCAGAAAATCATATTGAATACAGGGAGCCTACTAGGTATCATTCTGAAAACCAGCACTTCTACAGCATCATTTTCTTCAATTATATAATTTTAGAAAAAATGAAGTAACCAGTAATGCATGGAATCAAAGGAAAAACAAAAGGAAGATACTTTATTCATTACGAAGTATCTGGCTGGCTCCAAAATGTTGGGGGGGGGGAGATACTTTATAGTTTATTCATTACATAGTATCTGGCTAACTCCAAAATGTTGGGGTTAAGGCTTCATTAAGTTGAGTTTAGGTCATATCTAGAGCCCATCGTAGTAATATGATTAATATCACATACATTATCACAGAGTACAGTTTAAGATCATCACTGACATCCTTGAATTAAGTCAAGACAATGAAACTGGAAAAATTAAGGAAAGGCATCAAGTGTTCGTACTGCACATAGTCATATGGAAGCACTTCGCTGTTCATGACATCATGATGGCATTGTACTTTTTAAGGAATAAATTCTACACTCTTTCATAGCCAAACAAGAGTAAGAGAAAGACAGATGCCTTGCGGCCCTTGCCAAAGGGCTCATCACTCTTATTGTCATTATACTTGCCATTTTATTATCTTTGTAATAAAAAAAAATTTTAACAAGTAAATATTATAAAGAAAAACCCAGGGATGCAACCAAAGCACATAAGAAGTATACAAGAGAGAGTCAACTTTATAAAAAGAAAAAGATAAAAATAAATTACGCTAAAAACTTTATTAATCCAAAAGGTATGAAAGTGCAAAGTAGTAGATTCTGCCATCCAACCATATAAACTGCAAAGGAAATTTTAGTTTATGATCCCATAATGTCCCAACACAATATTTACCTGGGGCCTCATGTCATAATCTCGTAGTATAGGAACTAAATTCTCTCCAACCTGTCAATTAAATAACAATGCAAGAATTAATAAGAGAAGCCTACATCTTATAAAGGCAGTGATGAAACAATAACTAAAGGTGCCAAAACATTGTCCATAAAACCATGTAAGGACAAAAATTAAAAATCTAAGCAGGCGTGAGAGTTACATCCTTAAAATAACTCATTGACACAAACTCTACAAACATGACATTCACAATATTTTGGTAATAACATAAAAAGAATTAAAAATCTTTCTTTTTTTTCTTTCTATCACATAAGATGTGGGATGGATTAAAAACCTGCTTTAACACAAGCCACTTCAATAGCTTCACAGTTTTCTATCAGTGAAGCTAGCTTTAACACAAGCCACAACCTGCTTAACATAAAATAAATAATGTTCTTTATTTTCTTTTTAAGCCAATGATGGGCTATTAAGAAGCAACATATTCATAAAATGAAATGAAAATGTTAAGATGGATAAGTAGAAATATACGGAAAGGTTGGATTTGGAATGAAATTTTTTTTCTTAAAGATAGAGGTGGCCCCTATTGATTAAAAGATGAGAGAGAGTCGTTTTAGATGGTTTGGTCATGTGTAGAGTAGAGTGATTAATGCACCAATGAGGAAGAGTGAGTTGATTCAAGTTGAAGGAATTATAGAGAAAGACCTAAATACTGTTAGTAGAGTAATAATAAAGGAAATGTCAATTAAGAAGGTGATTGTGAGTATGATTTTGGGTAGGATAGAATGGTGTAAATGAAATAGCCGACCCTAATTAGTTGTAGAGGATCCATAACCGACCCCTAAGTTTTGAGACTAAGGCTTGATTTTGGATGGATAGTATGGTGCAAAAGAAATAGCCAACCCTATAAGTCAACAAAAAACATTAAAGAAAGTACTCTTTCTTAATATTTTTTGTCAAAACTGACCAACGGGGTGGGTGAGAGGTCATGGGTTCTATCCTGCAGGGTGTGAGTCAATTTACCAAGCAAAAATATTTTAAGACAAAACTGAAGAACAAGTTAAGTGCAGACAAAATAAGCAAATAGTTAATATAAATTTGGTTTTTAGTTTTTTGATACATGCACAAAAAAAACTTTGCTAAACTAAAGCTTCAAAAGTTGACAGGCCTTCATAAAAAAAAGGTAGCTGATTTCCCTTCCCGTCTTTCACAATACCCATGAAAACGGCTGGGTGTATTTGCCTTATCAATGCAATAGAAAATTCCTTACCAATGGAGGAAACTTCAAGTAAATATTTATTGCAAATGTCTCTAAGTATTGCCGGACAGCAGGTAAATTGTTTCTCTGCAAGAAGAAGCCAAATAACAAAGGAAAATTGTTAAAATTCTTCAACAACAATACTGACGATAGTTGCAGCATAATAGAGTACAGATTCAGCAGCTTCAATCATGCATGAGCATTTTAACTCCCATCAAAGGCAGATATATAACACACATCAAGCTTAACATTATCAATCAGGTTGGCTCTTCTTTAATCCAAGGTAATGATATTCTAGGCAACCACATTATTGATAAAAAAGGAGGGGGAGAGAGAGAGAGAGAGAGAGAGAGAGAGAGAGATGAATATTTTGCAGTCAAACAACCCTTAATTCCCCAACTCTTAAAATCACATCCTTGCTCACAAAGGTTAAACTGTGTCTAAACCAAAAAATAAATTTTGGAATTGACAAAGATTAGTCACTGCATGTAGTGCAAGCTGTACATCATTCTAGGATTGATAATGACCAGCTGCCATTGGAAAACAATGAAAAAATATTATTTACATTGCTTGCTTTTTTTTTTTTTAAATCTTTTTTTCAAATATATATATATATATATAAAAGATGAGCAGTGTATGAGAAGCATCACATAAATAGTCAAACACCACCTATGAAAGTTTATAACCCATTTTCCCATTCCTTGAGGAGAAAATCATGGATATGAGAAGCCTTAGAAAGGATATGATAAAGCTGTTTAAATCGGCAAATGTGCATATGGGGGGGGGGGGAGGAAAGCCAAATTGAAAGCATGATTGCTGTTAGAATTATGGTTAAATAATTAAATTCACCATTTCCTAACAACTTAAACTTTTGTCTCCATGCTAACTCCCATTTAAAATGTTAAAAATCCCACGTGTTGGACCCCACTTATTAAGGGGGAGTTCAGGTCCACATGTGAAGGAAAGTGTTAGAATTATGATCAAATGATTAAATTCAACATTTTCTAACAGCTTGAGCTTTTGGGACAATTAGTAATTTAACACTTGGTAAAAAACTAGCATAATTATAGGGAATGGCAAATACAAATTAAATCTTCAAGCATTTTGCCTCTATAGCAAGCTAATAGACTCCAACCTAGAAAAGACAGAAAATGAATTACACAAAAGTGGAGCTCATGACATATACATATGGCCACAAGATATTAACTCTTAGCAGATATATGGAAAATACGTCTGAATAGGGCTCCCATGAAAGTTTTTAGCAAAAATGAAACTTATTTAACAAATCATAAAAACAATACAGAAAATATAATAAAAATAATTGAAACAGTTATTCCAAGAGCAAGACCAAATTCCTGAAACAAATTAAATTTGTACAAAATATTTAATGGAGAGAACTAGAATTGTTCTGAAGCAAAATTTACGCACATAAAGGGATGTGTGCAAGCTTTGTGCAACTTGCCCAAGTGAATCTTGACGAGCAAATCGTGATAAGACACATATCATCTGCCAAGCACGTATTTTGCGCCTGTGAATCTGTTAATAGTAGAAGTACAAATGATTATCTCAAAATATAGCAAAGATCAGTATAAGGAAAAATGTACATAAGGAGAACTTATAATTAATGGTATGGGGAACTCATTTCATTACAATTAGGTCACTTTTCCAAACTTTTATCTGAATACAACTCAATTTTAGTAATTTTCAATTTATTAATTGAAGCATCTTCTATCTAAAGCAAAATTGCACTTATATTTTCATATTCTCCTAAAATATTTTGATTTTGTGTTAAAGTAAGCCTCCCTTTATTTTGCATATGATCTTGAAGGATTAAGCAAGTTTTATTATTCAAGCTCTGAATAATCTCAACTCCCCACTTTAAAGGATTAAAAGGAAAAGGATTGCTCACCGCACTGTACTTTTTATACAACTCCTTTGAAAGGTCCTTGTCATTTACCTACATCAATCAATAAATCAACACTATAATACCATTGAAAGAAATGTGCTATTCTGCAAAAGGATACTGGCATGCAGGCAACTTGACATGAAAAATGAACTAAAAGTAACAATAATAATCCATAGCAAGTTTATCACTCTACGCTTACTTTATTGTATGCTGAACATTGAGCATACAATTGTAATTCAGTCTAAAACAGATATGCTATTAGAGAAAATTAAAAAAAGTATTTCATAAAAGCAGTGACCAACACCAATGAAATTCTCTGATGTAGGGAATTTCAACATGACTACTCCACAAAACACATGCATGCTGACATGGCCGGATAATGTACATGGGCCTGATGAGTTGGCCAACTTTTCCACATGGGATGATGACATGGCTGAATATTCTACATGGAAATGGACCATTTCTTTAAACGGTTGAGCTGTCATCTGGAATATGTCCCTAGTTAGCCAAATTTCTCCTGTGCATCTTTGCTAGGGCAAAACGCTCATTCCTTTTTGAAAGACTTCCCCAGGAATCTCTCGCTTGCATAGCCAACAAGATTGACTAATATTAGATAAAGTGGCCCGCCGCCGGGGGTGGGGGGGGGGGGGGGGGGTGGGGTGGAGAGTGAACCTACCAAATAGGCAGTATGCAAAGGGGAACAACCAAAGAGAAAATTCCTAGCTCCTGAAGAAAAAGTTCAAGGAACTGTAGCAAATTAAAGAAAAAAATTGTAAGTAGTCACCCAACCATGAAGAGCATGAAAGAGAAGATGCTTCAACTTCAACATTGATATCTCACAACCCTCAAAAGTCCGAGCATTTCTCCCTTATCCAAATGTATCCCATGATACACTGGAGAACAACCTTTAAAATCATACCACTAGGGTTCCTATCACACTGTCCCAGTCAGCAAGCCTAGCCACTGATCTAGGCATAGCCTGCCTAACCCTGAACAAACAAAACAGAAAACAAAGAGCTCTAGCTATATTGCAGTGAAGACAAATATGATCCATTGTCTCCCCACCATTTTTGCACATGCAACACTAATCATAACAATTCTCCTTTTTCTAAGGTTTTCCATTGTTAAAATCTTCACAATGCAGCTGTCCAATTGAAAAAAGCCACTCTTCATGGAGTTCTAAACTACTAAATGCTCCTCAAAGGAAAGATCCACTCCCAATATCTCTCAAAACCATGTAGCAAGTTTTAACTTCAACTCAAAACTCCTTGAAGCTGCCTAATTCAACTTATGATCACCAACAACATATATACCAAGGATTCTAACTCCAAGTGAGATTAAGGGTCATCAAATAGCCCATGACCCATGGGCTGGCCCAGTAGGCCGCTAGCCCACCAGGCTAATGGGCAGCCCAGCCCGGTAATATTGAAGCCCGTGGGCAGCCCAGTAGCCCAATGGGACAGGCTATGGGTTGGTTTCTTTACCCATGGGTGCCCGGTGGGCCGGCCCGTTAGCCCAGCCCAGTAGCCCGACCCGTTAGCCTGACTCATTGCCCAAAATTTATAACAAAATAATTTGGAGGTTAGGTGGGTGAGGGATTGAACTTTAGACATTATAAAAACTTTAAGACCACACACCTAACCACTAAATACTTGGAATGATTGTAATATAATATGCATAATAAATATATATTTTGGTATTAGTCTAGTAGCTTTGATTTTTAAAACAAAGTTACTAAAATGACTGTTGCCCTACCTCTGTGCCTCTGGAAAGAAAGTCATTCTTTCCTTTGATAAATTCCAATTCTTTCCTTACAAGTTACAATTATAGAAGAAATTCCTTAAAAAAAAAAAAAAAAAAAAAAAAAAAAAAAGAAAAAAGCTTCACCGTTGGTTGGAAGAATTTCTTTCCTTAAGAGTTGATATTTGATTCTTTATATATTTTCCTTTAAGAATTGATATTTTATTCTTCAAATATTTCCTTTAAGAGTTGATATTTAATTCAATGTACTTATTTATTCTTATCAATAAAAGTTAATTAATCTTATTTTATTACCTTTTTAAGAGGTATGTCTTAGTATTTTTTTTAATAGAATCTTTTTAGTAGATTTAATTGTTCAATTTGATAGTTTGTAATAATATATAATTATAATTTTTTTGGTTAAATTTTTATAACCCCATTGAAGACCTGTTAAAAATGCTCATGGGTAGTCCATTAAACCCACCTCACTAGCCCAGCCTGCTAAAGCCCAAATGGGCATTGCCCATGGGTAGGGCCATGGGCTAAGGTTTTTCCATCTAACCCGGCCCGACCCAGCCCATTGACTAGTCAACAGCCCGTTAAGCCCAGCCCATTAGACCCATGGGCCAAGTAAAAACAGATCGGGCCGGCCCGGCCCGGCCCATTGACGAGGCCTAAGTGAGATCAAGTATAAAATTCTAACTGGTACAAGCAATTAAATTCATTTTCAAAGGATAGAAGGGTAGTATACACATGGTTAAGAAGCAACATTAAATAAAATTGATCAATGGTGACACTGAGTAGATAAGTAGCAACATAACGAAAGATGGAAGAAGAAATGAATGCATTCACAATAAGCTAGAAGATCATCAACTGCGGGCACAAACAATTGCAACATTAAGAAGTTCAAGATTAAAGACAGAGGAGCTACAAAGACAAAAAAAAAACCATGGGGGGGGGGGGGTGGAGGAAGCTAAGTGAGGCAGTGAGAAATGGTGTAGTGCAGATGATATAATGAAGGCAATGGCAAACAAGGATTTGAGTAACTACATTAGGAAATAAGCCTTTTAAGTTTACATAAATCCATAATCATTGAAGATATACTTAGAATGCACAGAAATAGAACCTTACTGCTCAACAATGCATTCTTCAAACTATTTTGGATGCTTAACAAATCATTATTAATGCAGCAGTTTATATATTCTGAATCTATATTGCAAAAGATGAAATATCTATTTTAAATACCTCTTTACATTAATGTATGTAGGTATATGTCTTTGTCATACTTAGACCTTCAACTTAAACCAGTGTAGTAGAGTAGAATTTTTTTCATTTTATTGGTACACTACGCAGACACTCAGTGGGTGTTAAACTTGCTCACTCTCTACCCCCTTTTTATGAGAGCAAGAAGAACTATTAGAGCTAGAGTTCAGATTTAGTTCATCATCAAAAGTTTGAGCATTTCTCTCTAACATAAAACAGGAGAACAATTTTCTAGACCTTACAACTCTCATGATAGCCAAACTTCCAACACAAGTATGAACACCACCATTCTAGGCATCACCAATGCATGCCAAACAAGGATAACGATAGTGACCAAAAGTCTCCCACAATATTGTAGGAGATGAGTTACTGTCGCATCACCACCCTTGCATAGGCAGCACGTCAACACCAGACTACAATAATTTCTCTTCCCTCAGATTCTCAACCATCAAAATTTTACCAAGCAAATGTCCACACAAAAATAAATAAATAAACAATAAAAAGCTTTTGGGACCTTTTAACTCAATATACTCTATTAGGATTCCTCACACCTATAGTCCCTATTATCATGCTTTGTAGAAGGAATGATCCACAAACCTTTTATTCCTTTGTTAGCCTCCAACACAATTCATCCCTACCTCGACTTGAGTTACTAGTATCAAAAATCAAACATGCCTAACTCCCACTCTGGAAATGACTGCATCAAACTGGTATACTAGTGTCAAACTCAATCCACTCAACAACCTCAATAAGAGGCAACAACACTGTCCCTAAACTCAGATATGACAAACAATAAGTATATTATCTCCAGGGTGCATATTTGAAATGTAATTTGGATTTACTACATCAAGGAATGTGACGATAACCTAAAGAAGAAATTAAAGACCGCCAATAATGCAA